>NW_022437019.1:1762643-1914680 GCF_009761245.1 Sapajus apella
TATTTTTAGTAGAGACGGGGTTTCACCATGTTGACCAGGATGGTCTCAATCTCTTGACCTCGTGATCCACCCGCCTCAGCCTCCCAAAGTACTGGGATTACAGGCCTGAGCCACTGCACCTGGCCGGCTTCTTTTCTTAAACCTCATGAACCAACTATTGCTAGCTTAAAACTTTTCTTCTGCGGTTTTCTCACCTCGTCTCTCAGCCTTCCCAGAATTAAAGAGAGTTAAGGCCTTGCTCTGGATTAGGTTTTGGCTTAAGGGAATGTTGTGGCTGGTTTGATTTTCTATCCAGATCACTAAAAGTTTTCACATATCAGCAATAGGACTTTCTCATCATTCATGTGTTCATTGGAGTAGCACTTTTAATTTTCTTCAAGAACTTTTTCTTTGCATTTACAACTTGGCTAACTATTTGGTCCAAGAGGCCTAGCTTTGACCTGTCTTAGTTTTTGATATGCCTTCCTCACTAAACTTCATCATTTCTAGCTTTTGATTTAAAGTGAGAGATGTGTGACTCTTAAGAGGCCATTGTAGGGTTATTAACTGGCCCAATTTCAATATTGTTGTGTCTCAGGAAATAGGGAGGTCCAAGGAGAGGGGGACAGGGAACCCCTAGTTGGTAAAGCAGTCAGAACACACACATTTTTCAATTAAATACTTCATCTCTGATGGGCATGGTTCATGGTGCCCCAAAACAGTTACAATAGAGACATCAAAGATCAGATCACAGATCACCATAAGAGTTTAACAATAATGAAAAAGTTTTGGGCTAGGCGTAGTGGCTCACACCTGTAATCCCAGCACTTTGCAAGCCAAGGCAGGCAGATCACGAGGTCAGGAGATCGAGACCAGCTTGGCCAACATAGTGAAACCCCATTTCTACTAAAAATAAAAAAATTAGCCAGGCGTGGTGGTGGACGCCTGTAGTCCCAGCTACTTGGGAGGCTGAGGCAGGAGAATCTCTTGAACCCGGGAAGTGGAGGTTACAGTGAGCTAAGATGTCACCACTGCACTCCAGCCTGGGCAACAGAGCAAGACTCCGTCTCAAAAAAAAAAAAAAAAAGTTTTAAATATTGTGAGAATTACCAAAATGTGACACAGAGACATGAAGTCAGTATATGCTGTTGGAAAAATGGCACTGACAGACTCACTTGAGAGGGGGTTGCCATAAACCTTCAATTTTTAAAAAACACAGTGTTTACAAAGCACAATAAAGCCGAGTGCAATAAAACAAGGTACAAAGTACCCTCAGATGTAAGTGACAGAATGCAACCCAGACTCCTCCAGGGAGTGTTTCTTTGATCCGCCCTGCTAGTAATGCCTCCGGGGGCCGAACCTGAGCATGCCAGTTATTTGGACTAGCACAGGGATTCTTGAGTGTGTGTTGTGGCTCCAGGCATTTCCCAATGCTCAGAGAAACTGAAACTAGGGCTGTCAGCCCCAGGAAAGGAAAGAAGGTCTTGACAGTCGCTAAAAAGTTCCCCACTGGGTTTGAGCTGGGGTCATGTCCTTGAAGCTCTCTATGCACAAATGCCACCGCGTGCAGTGAGCTTCCTGCCCTTCCCTTGGACCAGGCTGTGTCATGGGATGGGGCTGCAGAGAATGACCCAGTTATACTCTCCTTCCTGGGCCAATTGCATGCCAGGTGACACATGTGAAAGGACAGAAATGCCATGACGATAGCCCATGAATGCTTTTCCCCAAAGCTCATGGAACAAAAACTGAAATAACAAATATAATTGGATGCAATTATAAAGTAAACTTCGGCACTTTGGGAGGAGACCTGATTTTCTGCTTTGGAAATGGTATCACTTCCCTTGGCTAGGCACGGCTTCCAGAGTGCGCCAAGGAAGGCAGCCCTCACTTCTGTCCCCGAACCATCTTCCTGGCACGGGGGCTGGAGGGTAAGCAGGAGAATGAGTGTCAAAGAAAGAGAAAGCTGGCAGACCTGGAGACTTATGGCTGGGAGCCTCTGGTTCAGGGACATTGGCTGAGTCCAGATCCAGGGTTTCCAATGCAATCTTTCCAGCTCCCTCGAGTATCATTAGTTATCTCAGGCAGAGCTGCCAGCTTACAAAACAAAATTAAGTTTAATTCACTGAGAAGCAGCAACAACAAAGTTGCCCAGCATTTCTCCAAAGGGCAGGGTGTGAGAGTCTCTTGCAAGCAAGCGTACAAGACCCCAGCAGTGCCATCTACACAGGAGGTGATTTCTTTCTCCAGTCAGCCCTCTGCAAACCCTCACTGGCTCTTCTTTCAGTTCTACCCTGGGTGAGTCAAGCCACACTGAGCCTCATTCCCACATTCAGTCTTGCAGGTGCTCTTTGAAGTAGGGCGACAGCACCGCTTGCCCTCTTTGTCTGACCCCAGATTTTGTGCTCATGCCAATTACACCAGAAGTTCTTAAATGTCCAGGCCTCAGGACTCCTTTATGGTTTCCAAAAGCATCCAGGACTCTAAGAACCTGTGTTTATGTGGGCTGTATCTATTGATATTGATCGTATTAGAAAATAACACTGAGAAAATTTTTAATATGCATTTATTATTGCATTTCAAAGTAATAATTATATACCTATTACATGTTTATATAAAAAGCATATTTTAAAGACAAACCAAAAGAAACGCAATTGAGAAGACTTTCATTGTTTCATATTTTTGCAAATCTCTTAAATGTGTAGCTTCCTAGAAGACAGCTCAGTTTTCATATCTGCTTCACCATTCACTCTGTTGTGGTATGTTTTTTGGGTAAAGTATAAGAAATCCAGCTTCACACAGAAATGTATTTGAAAAAAAAGGAAGATCTGGGTGCATGGTGGTTCATGCCTATAATCCCAGCACTTTGGGAGGCTGAGGCAGGCAGATCACCTGAGGTCAGGAGTTTAAGACCAGTCTGACCAACATGGAAAAATCTCGTCTCTACGAAAAATACAAAATTAGCCAGGTGTGGTGGCACATGCCTGTAATCACAGCTACTCAGGAGGCTGAGACAGGAGAATCGCTTGAACCTGGGAAGCAGAGGTTGCGATGAGCCAAGATTGTGCCATTGCACTCCAGCTGGGCAACAAGAGCAAAACTCTGCCTCAAAAAAAAAAAGAAAAAGAAAAAGGGAGGAATACTTTAATAGCCTTTTCAGATAATTATGGGTGTTCTTTGATAAAGACCAAAGCTCAGCAAGTAGTGGTTTCTTAAAGGCTAGTTGTAGTGTGAAACCTGCACCCATACCAGTGAATCTCCCGTCCTCTGTTACATTGACTCTGCCGGTCTGTCTTACACTTTGAATGGAACTTTCCCCATGCACAGTCTTGTAACATCATGTGTTGGTCATTGGGAAAATATTGGTTCACTGAGTTATGCAGATCTTCCAAATGCTGCCACATTTCCTTATATGATATGATTTTTATATAATGTCCTTTGTTATCACCACCGATCTCATCAGAAAAGTCTTTAAGTGAGGGGAAGTTGGTAAGCTCAATGTGGCAGTGAAGAGTTTTCCAAAACTTTAATTTTCAGTTGGAAGCACAAATTGATCATTGGCAACAAATACTGTGAGCTGCTTTTTTTTTTTTTTTAAGTGGTGGGCTTACTTTGTTCATTTTCAAGAAATTGTCTACTAAATAGCTATGTCTGAATAATGAGTTTTCCAGTCTTTCTTTTGGGCAAAAACAGTGTTTCATGAAAAAATTTAAAAGCCCGTGACTTCAGCGTGTGAGTCAATTACACAGGCACTTTCCTCTAGATAGCCAGCGTGCATGTGCACACCCCCCCATTCTGCCACATGGAATATTAAAGGAATGCGTGCTCAAGAGTTGAACATCAATACAAATAATAATTCTTGCAACTTCACCAAGGGCATTCTTAAATGAAATTGTTTTTTGTGAAGCCTGCAAGTGCACAGAGGTGAAGAATACAGTGACCACTGGTTTCATTTGCTAGCAGTTTTACCCTCCACTAATTTTGTACCATCAGTGCAAACGTCAACACAGGGCAAAAGGAAAATAACATTTTAACCTCATTGTAAATATAGTTTTGGCCTCATACACCCCTGAAAAAGTCTCAGGGACCCTCAGGGGTCTATAAATGATACTTTGAGAACCACTCTGGTCATGACATATTGGCAGGCAATGGAGAGAGAGAGATACCGGCTCTAAGTCAGCACTAAGCTCCTAATTTAAAAGGCAGCCTTACAAAATCTTATGGAAAGTGGGACAGAAGCGAATACAGGACATCTCAGCCCTCAAAGTCACTGGAATACTCTCTGCGAAGGTAGGGCCTCACTGCCTTCAGAAAGTACAATTATTGCTGTGCAACTGTCCTTTTAAATTCAAGCTTACCTGACTATTTTAGAACTAAAACCTAAAAATCTGTTTGCTTCCATTTATGGAAATGTTTACAAACATTGGGTTTCCTGGTTCTGGAAACAAACTCTGCAAAGCCTACTTCTTCCTAAGGGCTAGAGAAGAAATTCAGGATCCAGTGTCGGTGAACAGCTTTCCCCCATATCCAGCCCTGATTAATATCCACGATGCTTAGACATATGTTTTTGGTCTAAGGACCATGATAATGGATTTGTTGTCCTATAACTTGATGTCCCAAGGAGAGGAGAGGGGGAGGATGACATAGCTCCCCCCAGGCACAACTATTGGAAGAAGGGATTTGTATTAGGATGTGAGGCCTGAGAACATCATGGGATGCAGGCCAGCAGTGTGCATATGCACGTGCGCGCACACACACACACACACACACACAGCACTGACTGGAGACGTGAAAGGGATGGGGCTCAACCAGGAGGTAGGAGGGCACAGATGCAACTGTCTGAGAGTGTGTGCCAAGAGCTGATGACAAGAATGGAGAAGCAGGAAGGACCTGTCTGGCACTGTGGGTTCTGAGGAGTTAGAGGATGGAAGTCTGGGTCCAGAGGGCAGCTCCGTGGCGCTTGCTCCTCTTCCATAGATTTACTGGGGGATGGACATGCAGGCAGGAGAAGGGGTAGAGTGACGCAGCAGGTGACAAGCACAAGGGAGCGGCTCAGGCAGTGTCTGCTCTAAGAAAGGAGGGATCCAGAAAATTCTGCCCACGTGGCCTTTAAGAAAGCAAGCAAGAATGTCCTGTCTATGCTGCATACCACCACAGCCATCATTTCCAGAGCAATTGCTGTGCACCAGGAGCTGTGCTGGGTTTTTTAATAGGTAATCTCATTTCGCCCTGCTAACAACTCTTCAAGGCAAATATCATTATTCCCATCTGCAGATGGGATAACCGGAGCTACTGAAGGTTGACTCATTTTTGACGGTCACACTGCCAATAAGCAGCAGAGTATAGACTTAAACCCAGGTCCATCTGACCCCAAGTCCTCCCTGTGGCAGAAGCCCAAGTCCCTGTGTGTTCTGCCCAGTAGCCTGGCTTGCTGGGGACTTACGTGGGTCCTCTTGAAAACTGACAACTGCACTGCAACAGGAAGAAGGCAAACCCCCGCCCCCCTGCCATGATGCTGTAGGTACCTGTCAGTGGTTCTGGCCGTGTCCATCCTGACAGCTGGGCCTTCTCTAGCAAGGCCAGCTGCTGCCTTCTGTATCCCCCACGCTCCCCAGATCACTTAATAGAACAACTGCCCAGTGCTGACTACATCCTTGACATTCTCTGGCCCAGGACGAGAGACTGAAATGTGCCTCCAGCCAGCTGGAGAGGTTGATCACATCTTTGGAGAGTGGGCCAGCTCTGGGCACAGCAGCATTTACGGGTCCTGGCACCGGCCCTGGCCCAGAGAAGACCTCAGCAGATGGCACCAGTAGAGAGCACTTCTCCACACTATCGGACAGTCACAGCCATCTGTGGGAGGGCCGGGGCAGCCTGAGCACAGGCCAAGAGCCGAGAAGCCTCCCTTCACTCACCCATTCATTGAGTTCATTGTGTCAGACACTGTGATAGCAGCTGAGGGAACAGTGGCTACCATGACAGATAAGATCCCTCTTCTCAGAAACTTAGAGTGGGGGAGAAAGACAATAAGAAAACTGACCAGAAGATCAGGCATTTCACACTGCACGTAGAGTGGGATTTCCCAGGAAAGCAAAGGAGGGAAACAGAGGAGCATGTTTTGTGAAGACCTCAAGATGGAAGCAGAAACATCTTAAATTCAAGAAACCTAGAAGGCCGTGAGATGGAGCAAAAAGGATGACAAAGAGGGTGGTGTGTGCCGAAAGCTTGAGAAGGGATATGTAAGTTCTTGCAGGTATAGGGAGGGCTGACTCCAAGAGATACGCAAGAATCCACGAAGAATTTTAAGTTGTCAAGTGGCATGATCCAATTATCATTTTAGAAATACTACACTGGAAGAAGAGAGAATGAAGAGCAATAAACTACATATAGTGGAGGGGTGTGTGTGTGTGTGCCTATCTGTGTATATGTATATTCCAAACGTGTTGGCCACCAGTTTGCCAGGTACTGCTCTGAGAACTACTCACAGAGACCCTCATTTAATCCTCAGAATCAAGGTGGTGATTATTATAAGCCTTGTTTTACAGGTGACTAAATGCAAGCTCAGAGAGGTTAAGTACCTTGCCCAAGGTCACACAGTTATTGGATAGTAGAGCCAGGATGTGAGCCTCAGCCACCTCACTCCTGAGCTGCCCCCACGTCACTCCAGGACTCCATTGGAAATTCTGGTCTGAAGTGGGGTCTCTGGGAAAGTGGCTTCCCTTCCTCTCCGTTAAGATTCAGCTGGTCTGAGTTCTTTGTGGGGCATCAGTCAGCACCACAAAGCTCCATACAGGAATAGGGAACACCAATTCACAGAGATCTGTGTGGAGTTTCATGCGAGGCAGATGTGTCCTTGTGTGTTTGCACTGGGGCTGAAACAGAGCATTTAAATGCAGGGCAAATGCAAAGGTTGGCCTACCAGAAACGCTCTGGCAGTTCTAAGGCTGATGGGGCAGGAGAGCAGTCTCCTGCAAGGGTCCCTCTGGGGTCCTGGGCTATAGGCTACAGACAACTTTGGAGTTCAGAGTTTTCATGAAGGGCTTGCTACAAAGAGAGATCTCCCACAACCATCTGCATTTCTGAAGTGAAACCTTTGATTCTGAGTCTCCTGAGCTACACTGCCAGGTCGCTGGGGACATTCTGCACCGAAAGCCACTTCTGCTTGGCTCCATCATGCCAAACGCAGCTCTCCCTGAGGAGTTCAGGGGTTTTCATCACACAGATGACGTTTTCTGAGCATCTACTGTTTCCAGGCAGAGTGTGAGAATGCTGCGGTGAGCCAAGCAGACGTGGTTAATCACAAAATCACATGAAAGATGTCACCGTGGGGGTTAAATGCTGCGACGAAAAGACAGCCAATGTTTTGGGAACCTGTAATATCACTGGTAGGTGTGGGAGCTGATCTTGGAGAAGTAATGCTGGAGCTGAGATCCAGGCATCTGTAGGAGTTAACCCAGCAAGGAGGGAGAAGAGGCACTAGCGTTTCAAAGACCCGCCAGACGGGATGGGGCATTTTAGGAAGGTTAAGGCCAGTGGAGTTGGAACCAGAGGTCAAGAGAAAGTCTGATAAAATATGAACCAAAGACAGGAGGCAGGGCTCTAATCATTCATTGCTTGTCTCATCTGGGTAGGCTGTGGTGCCCGGTTGTTTGATCAGTCACTTGATCTAGGTGTTGCTGTGAAGTTATTTTGTAAATGGAATTAATATCTACAGTCAGTTGACTTTTTTTTTTTTTTTTTGAGACAGAGTCTCGCTGTGTCACCCAGGCTGGAGTGCATTGGTACAGTCTTGGCTCACTACCACCTCCACCTCCTGGGTTCAAGCAATTCTCCTGCCTCAGCCTCCCAAGTGGCCGGGACTATAGGCGCGTGCTACCACACCCGGCTAATTTTTTTATTTTTGGTAGAGATGGGGTTTCACCATGTTAGCTAGGATAGTCTCAATCTCCTGACCTCATGATCCACCCACCTCGGCCTCCCAACATGCTGGGATTACAGGCGTGAGCCACCGCACCCAGCCTCAGTTGACTTTTTAATATATTTAGGAGGTACAAGTACAGGTTTCTTATATGCATATATTGTGTTGTGGTAAAGTCTGGGCTTTTAGTGTACCCATCACCTAAATACTGAACGTTATGCCCAATAGGTAGTTTTTCAGCCCTTACCACCCCCCACCTTTTGTAGTCTCCAGTGTCCGCTATTCCACTCCGTATGTCCATGTGTACCCATTGTCAGGCTCCCACTCGTAAGCGAGAACATGTGGTATTTGACTTTCTGTTTCTCAGTCATTTCACTGAGGATAATGGCCTCCAGTTCCTGCCACGTTGCTGCAAAAGACATGATTTCATTCTTCTTTATGGCTAAGGAGTATTCCATGAATATAGATACTCCACATTTTCTTCTTTTTCTTTGTTTTTTTTTTTTAATTTTTCTTTACATTCTGGGTTACATGTGCAGAATTTGCAGGTTTGTTATGTAGGTGTACATGGGCCATGGTGGTTTGCTGCACCTATCAACTCGTCATCTAGGTTTTAAGCCCTGCATGCATTACGTATTTGTCCTAATGCTCTCCCTCCCTTTGTCCCCCACTCCCCAACAGGCCTTGGTGTGTGTTGTTCCTCTCCCTGTATCCATGAATATACACCACGTTTTCTTTATCCGATCTTCTGCTGATGGACATTGAGGTTGATTCCATATCTTCCTTATTGTGAATAGTGCTGTGATAGACATATGACGGCAAGTGTCTTTTGGGTGTAATTATTTCACTTTGGGTGTTTACCCAGTAGTGGGATTGCTGGATCAAATGGTAGTTCCATTTTTAGTTCTTTGAGAAATCACCATACGGTTCTCCATGAAGGTTGTGCTAATTTACATTCCCACCAAGAGTGTATGAGCATTCCTTTTTCTCCACATTCTCACCAAAAATCTGTTGTTTTTAGACTTTTTAATAATGGTCGTTCTGCTGGTGTGAGATGGTATCTCACTGTGGTTTTGATTTGCATTTTTCTGATGATCAGTGATGGTGAGCATTTTTCCTATGTTTGTTGGCCAACTGTATGTCTTTTTGAGAACTGTTTATTCATGTCCTTTGCCCACTTTTTAATGGGATTTTTTTTTAATTTTTTGTCAAGTTCCTTGTAGATTCTGGATATTAGACCTTTGTTGGATGCATAGTTTGAAAATATTTTATCCCATCCTACAGGTTGTCTGTTTACTGTTATTTCTTTTGCTGTACAGAAGCTTTTTAGTTTCATTAAGTCCCATTTTTATATTTTTGTTTTTACTACATTTGCTTTTGAGGACTTAGTCATAAATCCTTTGCCTAGGCTAATGTCCAAAAGAGTTTTTCCTAAGTTTTCTTCTAGGATTTTTATGTTTTCATGTTTTACATTTGGGTCCTTAGTTCATTGTGAGTTAATTTTTTTATATGTTGAGAAGTACAGGTCCAGTTTCATTCTTCAGCATATGGCTATCCGATTTTCCCAGCACCATTTATTGAATAGGGTGTCATTTCCCCAGTGTATATTTCTGGCTTTGTTGGAGATCAGTTGGTTGTAGGAATCTGGCTTTATTTCTGGGTTCTCTATTCTGTACCATTGATCTGTGTGTCTATTTTTATACCACTACTATGCTGTTTTGGTTACTATACCTTTGTAATATAATTTGAAGTCAGGTAATATCATGACTCCAGCTTTGTTCTTTTTCTCAGGATTACTTTGGCTATTTGGGTTCTTTTTTGTTCCATATGAATTTGGAGATTTTTGTTTCTAATTCTGTGAAAAATGACATTGGTAATGTGATAGAGAGTACAGTTAATCTGTAGATTGCTTTGGCAATATAGTCATTTTAACAATGTTAGTTCTTCAAATCCATGAGCATGGGATGTTTTTCCATTTGTTTGTGTTTTCTGCAATTTCTTTCATCAGTGTTTTGTAGTTCTCCTGATAAATATCTTTCACCTCCTTGGTTAAATATATTCCTAGGGTTTTTTTTGGTTTTGGTTTTGTTCTTGTCTTAGCTATTTTAAGTGGGATTGCCCTCTTGATTTGGTCCTTGGTTAGATCATGATTGGTGTCTAACAATGCTACTGATTTCTAAACATTAATTTTGTAGCCTGAATTTTCACTGAATTCATTCATTATAAGTCGAAAAGTTTTTTGATGAAGTATTTAGTGTTTATTTTCTAGTTATAAGACCATATTATCAGCAGAAATATTTGACTTCCTCTTTTCCAATTTGGATGCCTTTTATTTTGTTTCTCTTTGCTGATTGCTCTGGTGAGGATTTTCAATACTACGTTGAATAAGAGTAAAGTGGATATTATTGTCTTGTTCTAATTCTTAGAGGGAATCCTTTCAACTTTTCTCCATTAAGGTTGATGTTGGCTGTGGGTTGGTTGTATACAGCCTTTATTATTTTGAGGTATGTCCCTTGTATGCCTAGTTTGCTAAATTTTATTATGAAGAGATGCTGAATTTTATCAGATGCTTTTTCTGCATTTATTGAAATGGTCATACGGTTTTTCTCCTTATTTCTGTTTATGTGATGTATAACATTTATTGATTTGCATATGTTAAAGCATCCTTTCATTCCAGAAATAAATCCTACCTAATCATGGTCTGTTATCTTTTTGATGCGCTGTTGGATTCAATTTGCTAGTATTTTGTTGAGGATTTTTATGTCTATGTTCATCCTGGATATTAGCCTGTGGTTGTCTTTTTGTATTGTGCCCTTGTCTGATTTTGGTATTAGGGTGATACTGACCTCATAGAATAAGTAAGGGAGAATTACCTCCTCCTCAATTTTTTGAAATAGTTTCAGGAGGATTAGTATTAGTTTTTTGTGTGTTTGTTAGAATTCAGCTATGAATCCATCTTTGGATTTATGGTCCTGGGCTTTTTGGCAGCTGTTGTTGGGGGTATCTTTTGTATTACTGATTCAGTGTCACTACCTATGAGGGGTCTGCTGTTCAAGAGTTCTACTTAATCCTGGTTCAATTTCAGGAGGTTGTGTGCTTCCAGGAATTTATCCGTTTCCTCTAGATATTCTAGTTTGTGAGTGCATAGTTGTTCATAATAGTTTGATAATCTTTTGTATTTCTGAAATATGAGTTGTAGTGTCTCCTATTTCATTTCTGATTTTATTTACTTGGATCTTCCCTCTTCTTTTCTTGATTAAGCTAGTGATTTATTAATTTTGTTTATCTTTTTGAAGAACCAACTTTTTCTTGTGTTAATCTTTTGTATTTTTCTTTTGGTCCCCATTTCATTTAGTTCTGCTTTGATTTTTGTTATTTCTTTTCTGTCCTGTTTTTTATACTAGAATCCTAAGTCTTACCGTGGTCTTTGTTATTTCGTTTCTTCTGCTAACTTTGGGTTTGGTTTGTTCTTCTTTTTCTAGTTTCTTGAGGTGTGATGTTAGGTTCTTGATTTGTGATCTTTCTACTTTTTGATGTAGGATTCGATGCTATTAACTTCCCTCTTCTCCCTGCTTTTGCTATATCCCACAGGTTTGGGTATATTGTGTTTTCATTTTTATTCATTTAATTTTTTTTAATTTTCATTTTAATGTGTTTGTTGACCCAGTGGTTGTCCAAGAGCACGCTGTTTAAACTTCCATGTTTTTGGATACTTTCAAAAGTTTCTCTTGGTATTGATTTCTAGCCTTATTCCACTGTGATCTGAGAAAATACTTGATATAATTTCAATTTTTTAATGTGTTAAGGCTTGTTTTGTGGCCTAACTTGTGGTCTGTCTTGGAGAATGTTCCATATGTTGGTGAAAAGAATGTATATTCTGTAGTTGTTGGGTAGAATTTCTGTAAATGTCTATTAAGTCCATTTAGCCTAAAGTCTAATTTCAGTCCAGTGTTTCTTTGTTAATTTCCTGTCTCAGTGATCTGTCTGGTGCTATCGGTGGGACGTCAGAAACCCTGCTATTATTGTATAGTTGTCTCTGTCTTTCATTAGGTCCAGAATTACTTGTTTTGCAAATTTGAATTCTCCAATGTTGGGTGTGTATGTATTTCGGATTATTATGTCATCTTGTTGAATTGTTCCTTTGTCATTATATAATGACCTTCTTTGTTTTCTTTTACTGTTGTATCTGTTATGTCTTTTTTATCTGATACAGGTATAGCTACTCCTGCTCACTTTTGGTTTCTGTTTATACGAAATATCTTTTTCCACCCCTTCACTTTCAGACTATTTGTGTCTTTATGGGCAGGGTAAGTTTCTTGTTAGCAGCATGTAGTTGGATCATGTTTCTTTGGCCATTCTGACAATCGTTATCTTTTAAGTGGAGCATTAAATCCACTTATATTCAGGGTTAGTATTGATTGATATGTGAGACTTTGTTCCTGTCATATTGTTGATTGTTTTCAAGTTGTTTTATAAATTCTTTGTTTCTTTTTTTGTCTTTGTGATTTGTCGAAAGTCTGTGTTGTCGCCATTTGATTCCTTTCTCTTCTATCTTTGTGTAATTGTTTTATATGAACTGTGAGTTTTATATTTTTTTTGTGATAGTGAATATCAACCTTTCATTTTCATGTTTAAGACCTCATTGAACATTTCCTGTAGAGCTGCTCCAGTGATGGCAAATTCCCTTAGTGTTTGCTTGTCAGGGAAGACCTTTATCCTTAATTGATAAAGCTTATATTAGCTTTGCGCAGTGGCACTATCGTAGCCAATGAGGTTTATCCAAGGCATGATTATTGCTAATTGAAACCTTTTCCCAATACCCCACCGTGACGACTTGCAATATAGTCAGCATTGGCAATTTTTGACAGTCTCTATGGAGACTGAAAAAAAATGCTTATTTTGGCAGAATACAAAATTCTTGTTGACAGTTTTGTTTTGTTTTCTTTTTTATTTCAGAACTTTGAAAATGCCAACCCATTTTCTTCTGACCTGTAAAGTTTCTGTGAAAAGTCTTCTGTTAGTTCAAGGGCTTTCCTTTGTATATGACTCCATGCTTTTCTCTTGCTCATTTTGAAATCCTTTATTTCACTTTTATATTAAACATTCTGAATATAATATGCTATAGTGATATCCTTTTTGCAATGTATTTGCTTGAGGATTTCTGGACCTCCTATAAATAGATGTCTAACTCTCTTAATAGACTTGGGAAATTTTTATCAATTACTTTCTCAAATATATTTTGTAAACTTTTTGATCTCTTTTCCCCCTTGGTAATATCAGCAATTCATAAGTTCAGTCACTTTATGTACTCCTACACATCTCAAAGCCTTTGTTCATTCTTTTTATTCTTTTTTCCTTATTTTTGTCTGAGTGGATTATTTCAAAAGCCCTGTCTTCAAGTTCTGAGAGTCTTTCTTCTGCTTGTTCTAGTCTGTTACTGATACTTTCTAATGTATTTTATATTTTGTTCAATTAACTTTTTAGTTTCAGAACTTCTGCTTGGCTGTGTGTGTGTGTGTGTGTGTGAGACAGAGAGAGAGAGTGGGTGACAGGGTCTAACTCTGTCACTCAAGCTGAAGTGCAGTGGTGTGATCACAGCTCACTGCAGCCTTGACCATCCAGGCTCAAGCAATCATCCCACCTCAGCCTCCCTAGTAGCTGGGACCACAGGCACGTGCTACCTTGCCCAGCTAACTTTTTATTATTTTTATTTTTTGTAAAGATGGGGTCTCACTTTGCTGCACAGGCTGGTCTGAAATTCCTGGGCTCAAGCAGTCCTCCCACCAGCCTCCCAAAGTGCTAGAATTACAAGCATGAGCCACTGCACCTGGGCTTTGGCATAGGGTCAGCAGTCTCTATAATCACATCCTCAGTGACTTAATTCTAGTGATTACTTATGCTTTTATTTAATATTTCAGGAAATGCATGCATTTATATGGCACAGCCTGTCCCACAGATATGCCTGGGCCAGGCACAGGGCATTCCTTGAGACCATTATAGGTTTCTGGGTTTTGTTTGTTTTTTGAGACAGGTTCTCACTCTATCACCCAGGCTGGAGTGCAGTGGCATGATCTCAGCTCACTGCAACCTCCTTCCACCTCAGCCTCCCAAGTATCTGGGACCACAGTTGCACACCACCATGCCTGGCTATTATTTTGTTTTTTGTTTTTTGTTTTTTTGTAGAGACAGGGTCTCACCATGTTGCCCAGGGTGGTCTTGAACTCCTGAACTCAAGCAATCTGCCCACTTCAGCCTCCCAAAGTGTTGGGATTACAGGCATGAGCCACCACACACTGCCAGTTTGTTTTTTTAGTGTAGGGTTCTATAAACAGCTCTTCTTTGCATTCATTCATTCATTCTTTCAACAAATCTTGGAGCCCCTACTATGAGCTGAGCACTATACTGTGCACTGAAGATACAGCAGGAAATAAAACTGTCAAAAATCCCTGCCCTCATAGAGCTTACATTCCAGTGGGGTTGAAAGAGAACATAAATAATACAGTATAGTACATCCTCTCAGGAGTGTGATAGTGGAAGATGAAAATAAGGAGCTCAGAGTGAAGAGGTAAAACAGCATAGGGTTGACTTCTCAACCTCCAGAGTCCAACATATCTTAGTCTAAATCTGACACCTAGACTTGCTATTTACCTCTCTGAACCTCAGCAAAATGTCCCCACCCCAGCCCCAGAGGATTAAATGAGGTAACAGACCAGAGTCTCTCAGTGCGAAAGCATTGGGACAACCCCTCATGTCATGCTGGTGAGTTTTGTTGGGGTGCTTTGAGTATTGTCCTTGTCATTGTGTTGTCTGTGAGGTTCAGTAACTTGCCTCAAGGTATGTGGCAAGCCCAACCCACAGGCCCACTTCCAGGTGTGTTTGTCACAAGGCCACAAGAGATTCTGGCAAAGGGCTTCGGTGTTTTGTTCTGGTTTTCATCTTTGATGTCTGAGGCTTACCAAGTAGTTGTAGCAAATAAACAGTAGTAAGAGAATGAATAGAATGGGCAGCATAGAAGGTGGAAAGCCACTGTCAGCCTCAGGTCAAACCCCTTCCCAGAAGCTCCCTCAGGTCTCCCTGGAGGTGAGATGCTCCTTGGACTAGCACCTCTCTGCTATCCTGCTCATTCCTCCAGCTCCTGCCTCTACGCTTCCCAGAGCCACATTGTCCACAGAACACTTCCTGTGGTGTGTGAGTGGTGGCCCAATGGTTTTTCCTACCCTCCATCATCCTGCACAGAGCCTCCCTGCCCAAAGGAACAAGCTGGACAAGTACCCCCTCCATGTGTCTGCTCCTTCCCACCACCATCTGAGCCCCTGCCCTAGTTGAGGGATAGGGCAAGCATCCACCCAGAATGCAAATACCCTGCAGTCTCATGCAAGGAGGGCAGAGGGTGAGTACAGGTGAGGAAGCTCTGTAACACCAGCCTCTGCCCTTGTCTCCAGTCATGGCCTCTCATTCTGCTTTGAATAAAATAACCTCCAAGGCCTCACTGTGATCTGCCCTGTCTCTCACTGTCTTCTCCTGCCCCACGAGACTTCAGCCCTCAGCCTTCCTTCTCTGCCTCAGAACTCAAGCTCTAGGCCATTCGCAGGGTATATTCTTCCCAAGTCTTCACCCTTTTCACCTATCAATCCTCATCTTAAAATATGTCCTCCTCAGCCGCGTCTTCCTTTTTGTTTTTGAGACAGTCTCACTCTGTTGCCCAGGCTGGAGTGCAGTGGCATGATCTCAGCTCACTGCAACGTCAGCCTTCTGGGTTCAAGTGATTCTCCTGCCTCAGCCTCCCTAGTAGCTGAGACTACAGGCATGCCACCATGCCCTCTAATTTTTGTATTTTTAGTAGAGATGGGGATTTGCCATGTTGTCCATGCTGGTCTTGAACTCCTGGCCTCGAGTGATTCACTCGCCTCACCCTCCCAAAGTGCTGGGATTACAGGAGTGAGCCACTGCACCAGCCGGCATCTTTCTTTTTTGGGGGGGAGGGGGCGGTAGGGACAGAGTCTTGCTCTGTCACCCAGGCTAGCGTGCAGTGGCGCAATCTCAGCTCATTGCAGCCTCTGCCTCCTGGGTTCAAGCAATTCTCCTTCCTCAGCCTCCTGAGTAGCTGTTACAGGCACATGCCACTACATCCAGCTATATTTTTTGTATTTTTATATTTTTTTTTTATTTTTAGGAGGTGGGGGTTCATCATGTTGGCCAGGCTGGTCTCAAACCCCTGACTTCAAGTGATCCACCAACCTCAGCCTCCCAAAGTATTGGAATTACAGGCATGAGCCACTGCGCCTGGCCTCTTGGCTACATCTTTCTGCAGTAAGCCCCTTGGTGTTTCTTTGCTCCTTCCCATGAAAGCACAGATAACAATTTATATTTCTTTTTCTTGCTCTCTCTCTCTCCCCACCCCCCACCAACATTTGATTTTTAATTGCCTGAAAGCCAGCATTACGGCTGTCTTATTCACCAGTATATACAATACTTGGTACATCATAATCATTCAATAAATTAATACTTGTGCCTGAATTAATGCATACATGAGTGAATACATTTCTCTTAGCTTTTCTCTCTGAGGGCACAATCTAAGCATGTGCATGACTGAATTTTAGGGTCCCTGAGACAGAAATGGAATCTGGTTCATCTGTGTATCTCCCCCAGGATCTAGCATAGCACTTGGCCCATAATGGGTACACAGCCAAGGATCAAACCAAAAAGACGTCAGTCCAGTATGCCATGGCCACCTAAGACCTTATCAGGTCCAGCCCAGCATCTTGTGCCATGAGAGTGCCCAGAGGCCAGCCATAGGGGGAAAGTTGCCTGGTCTTAATTAAAGGTAATGTACATTCCAACATGGCTTTAAAGCTAAGGCTGGTTCAGTCACTGACACCTTGACCCATATTCTGTTTTAACCCATTTCTATCCCATTTAGTCATATTGTGGTAGGTCTACTGGATACCAGGCACTGTACTAGCACCTTATTACTCAAAATGTGGTCCAGCAGTCCCCACCATCACCCAGGAGCTCATTAGAAATGCAGATTCTCCCACCTTACCCCAGATCTACTGGGTCAGAATCTGTGGTCTAGCAAAATCACAGGTGATTTGCATGTGTGTTGAAGCTTGAGAAGCACCAGGCTGGCAAGCGATAGACCTAGGTCTAACCTCATGGAGCTTAAGGCAGACACTTAACAAATGAACAGCAGTGACTATGTGTTGACTCTTACAAGAGAGGATGCTATGGGAGCTTTAGATCATCAAGGAGATCAAAACAGGTCTTGTAAGCCATCTTAAAGGTCCTTCAGCTTTGTCCTGAGAGCAACAGAAAGCCTGGAGAAAGGGGTTTACAGCAAGGGTGAGACTGAATGTATTGGCCTGTCCCCTTTTGAGGATAGCATTAACTTTTATTTATAGGTAGAACTAACCTTTGTAATTCATGATTAATTACAATGAGACTTTCTTATCTCGTCTTAAGCCACCCTTGAGTCTCCAAGGAGGTGGCCTCATCCTAGGTGAGCAGGTCAGTGTAGGAGGCGGAAGTCCAGGCAGATCTAGGCTCAGCCACTGCCTGTCCAGAAGGAGTCTCCATCTGTTGGGTGCAGCCTCACTCTGAACCCCTGTCCCCTCCTGCCATGTGGTCCTTCTGCTGGGAACTGTAGCATAGTGCTCCAGCAACAGAGATAGGCCCCCATTTCCTCAGTTTCCAAATGTATGTCAGAGATAGTCAACACTGAATTAGGGTTATTAAAATGAATCACGCATGGCTCAGTTCTCCCAAGAGCCTCCGGTAGCTAAGTGTGGAACTGTGGTAAGACTACAGTCAGAGAGAGTTGGGTTCAGGTCCTAGCTCAACCACTTGCTTGCTGTGTGACCTTGAGCAAGTGTTTTAACGTCGCTGAACTTTTCTTCTCCCATGACTTCCTGCCACACGAGGATATTGTGAGGGCTGAGTACTAAATGAGTGCTTTATTTATTAAACTAATATTTATTGAATATCTCCTATGTATCAGCTCTGTAAACAGCCATGGGGGGATCCAACGGTGGGCAATTTTAGGCAAGAACCTTGCCAACATGAAATATAAAAATCCAGTGGAGAAAAATGTCATCAATTGGATAATCAAATAAATACTAAACGACAAAGGCAGTAATGCTTTGAACTCGGGGAGGGAGGCTCTAAGAGTGAAAAAGGAACCTAATCCAGCCTGGAAAACCTAATCCCTTTTCAGAGAAGGGAGGCTTCTCTGAAAAGGTGACAGTTTGTTTAGTGTCTCTTTCTCAGGCGTTGTCACTCTGCACCTCTTTCAGGTACCTGGAAGGAAACCATCTAACAGCCGTGCCCAGAGAGCTGTCTGCCCTCCGACACCTGACGCTTATGTAAGGAGCCCAGTATTGGGTGGGATGTTTAGTTTTCCCTCCTGGGGTTGCTCAGGAAATTGATGTGGATGGTAAGAGAGAACAGAGCTGCAGGCTGATGCAAGTGGTAACTGAAAGATGCCTATGTCTGCTTAGGAGGACCAGAGGCCAGTCTACAAGGGGAAAATGAGAGTTCTTGCAGAATGAAAGAGCATTACCCTTGGAAAAGTTGGGGACCTACTGAGAAAAGGTGGAGGAACACCTTTTCTGTGGGATGGATTCCTAGAAATCCCTGAAACCAGCCTCTAGATAAGGATTTCTCAACCTCGGAAGTATGGACATTTGGGGTTAGATAATTCTTAGTTGTTGGAAGGCCGTCATAGATATTACAGGGTGTTTAACAACACCACTGGCCTCTACCCACTAGATGCCAGTAACACTTCCGCCAGTATTTACAACCAGAAATGTCTCCAGACATTGCCAAATGTCACTGAGGGAACACAGGTGACCCCAGTTGAGAACCAGTGCTCTAAAGCAGCGGTCTTCACCATCAGCTGGGCAGTTTTATTAAACTAGTGATGCTCAAGCCCACGCTAGATCAATTAAATCAGAATATCTGGGCATGGAACCCAGGCATCAGAGGATTTAAAAGCTCCCCAGGTGATTCTAATGTTCAGCTAACATTGCCACTGATCTGGATGTTTATTCCTGCAAGGAAGCTTGAGGTTGCAGTTGGCAGAGAACTGTACCCCCACCAACCTCAGTCATCCTGAGAGAGAACCAGATAAGATGGAGTAAATGAATGCCAGAAGAGAAGGGGGATAGAGAGACAGTGAAAAGAATTAATCAGGGGAAAGAAGTACTAAAGCGAGAGATTATTATATGTATTATATTTTGTTGGTACAATGAAATGGATGAATAGACATGTAATTGAATGATTGACTAGCTGAATAAGTGAATGGATAGATAAATGAACGACAGTTGCTTGAATGATTGAATAAGTGTCTGAATGGAAAATGATCATTTGGATGAAGGAGTGAGTGGATAAGTAGGTGGAGGGGAGGGGTGGAAAGAGGGAGGGAGGGAGGGAGGGAGGGATGGATGGATGGGTGGATTGATAGGTAGACAGGCAGGCAAGTGAGTATGTGGCATAAATATGTGAGGGGTAGATGGGTGAGTGGGTGGGCAGATAAATGGAGGGAGGGAGGGAGGGAGGGATGGATGGATGGATGGGTGGACGGACGGATGGGTGGATGGGTGGATGGGTGGATGGACAGATGGACGGATGGGTGGATGGACGGATGGATGGATGGGTGGATGGGTGGATGGACGGATGGGTGGATGGGTGGATGGACGGATGGATGGATGGGTGGATGGATGGATGGGCAAGCAAATGGGTGAGTGGGAGAGTATATAAATAGGCCAGTAGTGGGATGGATAGATGAGTGAGTGAATTAAGGAATGGGTAAGTGGGTAGATGGGTGGGTGGATGGCAGGTATGTGTAATACTTGGGAATGACCTCCTACCATGACAACTAAGACAAAAGCATGACCCTTCTGTTTTGCTTTTCTTAGTGACCTGAGCAACAACAGCATCAGCGTGCTGACCAACTACACCTTCAGTAACATGTCTCACCTCTCCACTCTGTGAGTACACTGAGATGCTGTGTTTACCATGCCCACGGGCCCAGCAGTAGATGGTCACTCTTCCCCGCACCCACCCCCGTCCCTGCAAGACTAGGTTCTCTGCCCTGGTAACCCTCAGGCCTATGGCTGCCCTCACATAAGACAGACCTTAACCATCAGAAGGAAGATAAAATAGGAAGCCCTCCACTGTCCAGGCACTTAGAAAGGAACTACAACCTCATTGTTTCTGAAGAAGGCTATCTTACTTAGGAATACTGTTTGTGGTTTGTAAATTCTCTTTCCCAGTAAAGGGTTTCCCTACATAATTTTATTTTCTTTAGACCCATTTATTTCCCATTAGCTTTGCACATTATGAGCAGTCATCATTGGACAGGATGGGGAGGTGATGAACAAGCTGGCTAGAAAGCCAGCCTGCCACAGAACTTGAATAAACGGGGGGAATAAAGCCAGTATGCTTTCTGGATTGGTGAAGGGGTTTCTCGTACCTTTATTGTTAGGAAGTTCTGTCAATATATTAACATTAAAAAGACAGACCATTTGCTTTGACTGGTTCGCAAGGTGAACCGTGCACCTACGCATGGTAGAGAACGAAAGAGCTGACAGGGCACGTGCCTGCCTTTTCACAGGATCCTGAGCTACAACCGGCTGAGGTGCATCCCCATCCACGCCTTCAATGGACTGCGGTCCCTGCGAGTGCTGTGAGTACCCTGGCATGCTGGTTTTGACTTACACATTGCAGAGTGACAGCAGGAAGCAGACGAAGCACTCCCCTTCCCCACTCTCCTTTGCCCACTCTACCCCCAAACACACCTTCCCACCCAGCACCCTTCTTTGTTCAGTGGAGTAGAGAGCTACCCTTGACCGTCTGCCATCCTCGGGTCCAGCCCACCACCACTTGTGGAACCTTGAGCAAATCACTTGGCCCCTTCGCTTTCTGCTTCTTTATGTGTAAAATGGGATCAATAGCAACTCCCTTGTGAGGATTAGGATATGCAGTTGTATTCTACCCTCTAGTATTGAGCATAATGTGTGGCCCTAGCTGAGTTCTGATGATCGTTCTGTTTATGGTTGTTTCCTCAGAGGGGCAATGCAGCACAGTGAACCTCTGCGTGGAAACACAGCTCCTACCCCAGAGATCACTAGCTGGAAGCCCAGGGGCCCCGTCCAGATCACAGACAGCTATTAGTTAGCAATTGTGGGCTTGGCTCATAGAGTCTTTTTAAAAACACAAAGCTGGGTTGGAGGAGGGATAGCATTAGGAGAGATACCTAACGTAGATGATGGGTTGATGGGTGCGGTAAACCACCATGGCACATGTATACCTGGGTAACAAACCTGCATGTTCTGCATATGCACCCCAGAACCAGAACTGAAAGTATTAAAAACACACACACACACAAAGCTTAATAGGCTGTCAACATTTAAATATCAGGAGATCTCTTGCACAAATCCCACTCTCTGTATTCTTGTGGAAAATTGAGAGACCTGACGATACCAGGGCCCTGCCTCCACATCCCTGCAAGGCTGAGCAGCCCTGCCCCTTTCAACAGAATGGTGCAGGCTGCAGCCTCCACACCTGGCTCACTCTCCTCACCTGCCTGGCCCTTTCCTACACAGCTGAGTGTTTTCTCATCCATAAAATCAGATCATTATGGTAATTGCCTCACAGGGTCGTATGAGGATTAAATGAGATACTGTATATGAAGCACTTAGCACAGCTCTGGCACTGTAAATGCCTAACAAATATTCATTTGTTACTATTCTTTCATCATAGATTGCTAGGGCAGGAAGGCACCTCACCACCGCCCCACCCCAACCCTGGGCCTGATTAACACCTGATTTTTGTGCCTTCCCACCTTCTATTTTATTAGCACGTTCCTTTGAATTCCTTTGATCCTTTGAATATCACCCTTGAATGCTATTCATGGAAACAGAGATGCCAGATACGCCACCCCAAAACCTGTCAACTGCCTGACTTTCTAGATCATTATTTCTATAATAGTGATCCACAGATTTATGGGACAGTTTTTTTGTCTAATCTTTTGCAATATTGCTGTGAGGCCAAGACAATTCTGCCCATTTTAAATGTGGAGAAACTGAGGCCCAGACTGGTGAAGTAACTGGCCATGGTCTAGCAGTCAGGAGGTTGCAGAATCCAGCCTCCTGGGACCTGGGACCCTTTCCAGGACTCAGTGGCAATCCACAGACAGCACCCAACAAGCTAGTCCATTTCAGAGCCTCCAGGATAATGTGATTTATTGAGGCCCACAAAACACCGGTGTCAGCGACAACTCCCGCCACATGTCATCTGCGCTGTTATTAAAAATCAATTCTCTGGGGGCAAAGAAGTGGCCGCGCTGACAGTGTGCAATCTGTTATTGTCACTTATTTATTATCCACCTTCTCTGGGGAGTTTGAGAATAGAAACATCAGCACAACCATTTCCCTGTTTCCAGTTGAACACAGCAGGAGATGGGCTCATGGCATTGGCCAGGGCTGACGCGGGACCTGCCCCCCTTCCTTCTCCCCCTTCCTTCTTCCTCCATTCCCCCTCAATCCTAACCTATTGTCTTCCATCCCACTCTAATAGTTCTGTGCATGGGTTCACTGCCAGGAGGTGGGACCTGCCAGTTTTAAGGAATCTGCATGCATCTGTTTATAGTTAGGGTAGTGATGGTTGGGGCAACTCGATATGTAGGAGGGAGAGAGGATGTTTGCCCGTCCATGTGTCTGTCTTTTGGGGTGGTGGGGGTGATGGGGTGAACAACACCAGCCTGACCAGGGTTTTCTCCTTCCCTGGCACCTTGTTTGTCCCAGCCCAGCACTACTACCACCGTGAGTTCATCAGCGGTACACATAACCGTACGCCACACTGTGGCACTTGCTTCTTGAAATACAAATTAGTAGGTTTGGCCCGGCGTGCTGGCTCACCCCTGTAATCCCAACACTTTGGGAGGCCAAGGCAGGAGGATTTCTTGAGCCCAGGACTTCAAGACCAGCCTGGGCAACATAGCGAAACCCCTGTCTCTACCAAAAATACAAAAAGTTAGCCAGGCATGGTAGCGTGCGCCTGTAGTTCCAGCTACTTGGGAGGCTGTGGTGGGAGGATGGTTTGAACCTGGGAGGCGGAGGTTGCAGTGAGCCAAAATCATGCCATTGCACTCTAGCTTGGGCAACAGAGTCAGACCCTGTCAAAAAAAAAAAAAAAAAAGAATTAGTAGGCTTTTAGCATCATCGTTTTAGAATATGAGATCTTGTGCATAAAAAGGGATCTTCCAGCACCACAGCCCAACCACCTACCTCAGTGGGGGGCAACCATTTTCTGCATAAGGGTCAATTCAGGAAAAGTAAAAATGTTTATGGGCTACATTTCTTTTATGATATTTGTATCCTTCCTCCCACTATTTATACACCCAGGAATTTAGGCTAAAGAATCATCCAAAATGAGGGAAAGGCTCTGTGCATGAAAATCTTTGTCGTACTGTTATTTTCAACCTAAATTTTAAATATTTCAAGGGCCACAGTAGAGAAGTGTTTAAGGAAACCATGAGGCAACCAGTCAATGAAGCGCAATTATTAAAAGAGGCAAGGACGAAAACTAGATAGCAATGTGGGAAAGTGCTCACTGCATGGCGTTTCATGGAGAAATCAACCTAACTTGTATATATGTTACAATTACAACTTGTAAACATTTAGACCTATGAAGAAAGACTGTAAGAGAGCAAATGAAAAAAAATCTGTGATAGTTAACGTTTATATAAAGTCATTTCTATAAAAAATGAAGACAAAGTTAAAGATGAATGAAGGCCGGGTATGATGGCTCACACCCGTAATCTCAGCACTTTGTGAAGCCAAGGCAAATATGGATCACCTGAAGTCAGGAGTTCAAGACCAGCCTGACCAATATGGTGAAACCCCGTCTCTGTCTATTAAAAATACAAAAATTAGCCAGCCATGGTGGTGTGTGCCTGTAGTCCCAGGTACTCGGGAGGCTGAGGTGGGAGGATCAGTTGAGGCAGGTAGGTGGAGGCTGCAGTGAGCAGTGACTGAGCCATTGCACTCCAGCCTGGGTAACACAGAGCAAGACCTTGTTTCAAAAAAAATAATAAATCAATAAAGATGAATGAAGATGATTATATTTATAATTTAGGGAGTTGGAAAAAAGATTGGCTTTTTAAAATCAAATTATATTATCTGCAACTGCATTCGAACATTTGTATATTGTTTCCTCATTTCTAAAGGGTTTCATTTTTTTTTTTTTTTTTTTTTTTGACATGGAGTCTCGCTCTTGTTGCTCAGGCCGGAGTGCGATGGCACAATCTCGGCTTACTGCACCCTCCGCCTCCCAGGCTCAAGAGATTCTCCTGCCTCAGCCTCCTGAGTAGCTGGGATTACAGGCATGTGCCCAGCTAATTTTTGTATTTTTAGTAGGGATGGGGTTTCACCATGTTGGTTAGGCTGGTCTCGAACTCCTGACCTTGTGATCCGCTTGCCTCAGCCTCCCAAAGTGCTGGGATTACAGGCATGAGCCACTGCAGCTAGCCGGTTTCATTCTTTTAATGAAACTTTCAGAAATAACCAGAGACCCAGAGATGTTGGGTGTTTGCAGCAGGAAGGAGAATGAGCTTCAAGGTTTAGTTTTGGCATAGACAAAGGCCAAAAAGTGATTTGGAAACCACGAAGATGACATTTAAGAGAGAGAGAGAGAGAGAGAGAGAGTGTGTGTGTGTGTGTGTGTGTGTGTGTGTGTGTGTGTGTGTGTGTGTTTTGATGGGCAGATATTAATACATTTCAAGAGAGCACGATTGGAGAGTGGTCAGGAAGCCCTGAGTATGAAACATTGTATGAAAAATGCTTTTTCTACTTGGCTCCAAATCTGAAAATAGCGAGAAGAGAACATTCTTGTGGACATCCTCGTCCTCCTTTGGGGATCCATGCATTCCCTGATCTTCGCCCCACACCAAGCCACATGCCTCGTGTGCGTGTGGTCTCAACTGTCTCTCCCGCAGGAGAGCCACCTGGAATCAGTTAGCTCTGGGCAGGCAATTTCAGTGTGTGCTCGCAAAGGAGCCAGTGGGATTATCATTCACTATCTTTTATCATTCACCATCCTCAAAATACTCCTAAAAATACTAGGAGTATTTTTAGCTCCTAGTCCCTGAAGTAAAATTGTGCTGTTTATACACATGGGGCTGTTCATCACTGCTCTGCCAATTGCCTGAATTCTCCTTAAAACATCCCTGTAAGGGAGGCCTTTGCTCAATTACCTTCTGAGACGCAGAGTTCACTCCCTTACCAGCCAACCCTACTTTTGACCAGCTATTAGAGCATTAGAAAATTCTTCTGCTGAGCCAGAAGATGATTCACTGTGACCTCCCAACTATGGTCCAGGGATAGCACGTTGACTTCTCTAAAATGAAAAGAAGTAAACAAAGTTTAATCGCAGATTTTAGGAATGGAGAGTGAATACTGGACATTCTTCTAGCTAAACCTTTCTTTGATAAGAAGAAAAGACAGATTCGGAAAGGTTTAGTGACTTGTTAAAGATCATTCTGTTATTCATCCTTTCCTGAATACCTGCCATGGGTTAGTTGCTGTGCTTAACTCTGGATGGGGGAAAGAAAACAGTGAATGAGACACAATTGCTGTCCTCAGGGAGCTCTTAGTCTACAAGCAGAAACAAACAAGTAAATAAGCAACTACAATACAGGGTGGTACCTGAGAGAAGAGCCATGGGATCATGGGAATGCAAGTGAGAGGCGTGTAACCCAGTCTTGGCCACCCAAAAGGCTTTCTGAAAGGAAAGTTAATAATCACCACTGACATTCATCAAACCATGGCTACACACAGCACACAGGGCTAAGTGTTTTAGTTACATTATCTTAATTACCCTCTACCTTATGAAGGATATACATCTATTATCCCCATTTCACAGATCAGCAAACAGAGGCTGAATAAGATTAAGTAACTTGCCCAAAGCGATGCAATCAGTAGGTGATAAAATTGGAATTTTTTTTTTTTTTTGAGACGCAATCTTGCTCTGTCACCCAGGCTGGAATGCGGTGACACAATCTTGGCTCACTGCAACCTCCACACCTCCCGGGTTCAAGTGATTCCCCTGCCTCAGCGTCCTGAGTAGCTGGGATTACAGTCACGTGCCACCATGCCTAGCTAATTTTTGTAATTTTAGTAGAGACGGGCTTTCACCCTATTGGTCAGGCTGGTCTTGAACTCCTGACCTCATGATCCACCCACCTTGGCCTCCCAAAGTGCTGGGATTACAGATGTGAGCCACCGCGCCTGGCTAAAGTTGGAATTTAAATCCAATACTGTTTGCTTTCAGAATCACTCTTCTTGTGCTTCCAAGACTGAGTGGTTACCTAAGTAGGGATGGGAGTGAAGAACATTCTAGGCCGGGAGAATGTAAATGCCCTGGACAGAGACCCTGAAGTCAGGAAAGGCATGTGCATTGGAGGAATCACAAGAAGCTACAGGTGTGGCTGTAATGTGGTCTCTGGGGGGCAAGAGTGGGAAGAGAGGCTGCTGAGTAGCCCCAAGGCACAGGCAGAACCCAGGCTGGAACTCCTTTCTGGGCTCCTAGCTCAGTGCTCTTTCTACCACATTCTACCTGCTTCCCCATCACAGGCTAGCATCTGTTTTTATCTGCACCCATTTCAGACTGGAGGGAGCCGGCGCATGTAAAAATGAGGTGTTTTCTTCCTCACCCAGAGATGCACACTTTCAGGCTTCTACGCTATGTGGGTAGCGCCCAGAAGACTGGCCCCAAAATCCATTCAAAAACTGGAGGAGGAGTCATGACAATGAGAACAGTCATCACAGCTAATGTGACTGAGTGTTTCTGAACCACTGACATCCTCTCTTTTAATCCTCACAGCTAGCTTATGAAGTGGTGTATTAGCTCTCCTCCTGGGCGTAGAGAAAGCAAATCAGCTCAAACCACCTTAAGCATAAAGAGAATTTATCAACTCAGATAACTGAAGAATGCAGTGGAAGAAACTGGGCTCTAGGGCTGGATGCAGAGGCTGCAATGAGACTGTCAGAAATGAGTAGGCTGGGCGCAGTGGCTCACGCCTGTAATCCCAGCACTTTGGGAGGCCAAGGCAGGTGGATCACCTGAGGTCCGGAGTTCAAGACCAGGCTGGCCAAGATGGCGAAACCCCATCTCTAATAAAAATACAAAAATTAGGCAGGCATGATGGTGCACATCTGTAATCCCAGCTACTCAGGAGGCTGAGGCAGGAGAATCGCTTGAACCCAGGAGGCGGAGGTTGCAGTGAGCCTAGATCGCGCCACTGCACTCCAACCTGAACAACGAAGTGAGACTCTGTCTCAAAAAATAACCATAAAAAGAAATGTGTCTCTCCCTCTTCAGCCCTGCTTTCCTGAGTGGATTCCATTCTCAGGCAGTATTTCTCTGTTGAAGACACAGAGGATCATGATGGGCTGAAAGTTTACATCGTAGCGGATTAGCAGCCCCACAAAATGAAACTGTTTCTGCCCTAGTACTTCCAGAGAAAGCCCCAGAAGTGTCTCTCCTTGGCCCCCTTAGGTTACCTGCTCAACCTCAGACTGATCACTGTGACTGATTGGCCAGACCTAAGCCACAGCTTCACCCAGAGGCCAACCCACTGGGACCCAGAGGTAGGAAGGGTACATTCCCAGTAGAAAACAGAGGAACTGCTATAGAAAAGAGCACTGCTGCTAAGAAGCCCACACCACCTACAAATGTCTACTATATGTAGTTACTAAAAATTCTTCCATTCCAGAGGTGAAAAATCTGAGAAAACAAAAGATTAAGTCAATTGTCTCAGCTCATACAGCCAGTATCAGAGGAGGGATTCACACCCAGGCAGTCTGACTCCAGAGCCTTAAGTTCTAAACCCCCAGATCACCTGGGAATAGCTTAGCCTGCTCAGAAGAGAATTCACTCGCTCCTACCCACATTTAGAATGAGGATAGTTCCCGCTGTTCTTTGTATAAACCGTAGGACCTAGGGATTACAGCCCAGAACTGAGGAATGGTTATGCCCTAATGTTGCCCTGATGATGCCCTCGTCTGCATTCTGAAATTCTTAATTTTGCCTTTAATCTCCCTTAAGAGTTAGGAGAGGAGGAGGAGTTGTTCCACGTGCTTGAAGAGGAGCCACTAGGAGTTGACAGCTGCTTGCCAGCCCAGCCCCTGGGAGGCTTGGGGGAGGAGAGAAAGGGGAAGGAGCAGTGATTTATCCACCTCACTGGCATCCTTTAGGATGGTTGTTTGACAGCCAAGAGTACTTCTTTGGGGGCCAAACCAGGACAGAGAACATGCAGTGTAGGCAGATTTAGTGAGTTGTCCTAGTAAGTTACAATGCTGTTACTCTGCAGGTTGGTTGTTTGAGACAGAGTTTCACTCTTGTTGCCCAGGCTGAAGTGCAATGGCACTATCTCAGCTCACTGCAACCTCTGCCTCCCGGGTTCAAGCAACTCTCCTGCCTCAGCCTCCTGAGTAGCTGGGATTACAGGTGCCTGCCACCATGCCCCAGCTAATTTTTGTATTTTTAGTAGAGAATGGAGCCTGTCTTGCAGGTGTCGCAATGTCAAAACTGCCTCTGGGTCCTTTAGTGTTTTAAAATTAGGCCTTATGCCTCTCCAGCGGGGCAGGCCTCATTTGGAAATGACTGACAATGAACCTGGGTGCATATGCAAAACAGCAAGCGGCCCTGAAGCCATCCAAGTCAATAGCAGGCTGAGACTGGTGTGTTTCATAAATAACCTCATAAATTGGAGGCGGAATGATGTTGATAAAAGTGTTAGGAAGTGCTTCTCACTCCTCTTTACCTGGGGAGGTAAGAAGCTACCATGAACACTCCGGATGGCTGTTTGCCATCTTCTTGCTGTCCTAGCTGCCTAAGAATTGAGGCTGACTTTCACCCTGAGAATTTCACCAGAGAGCTGTGAGGTGGAATGAGAAGGAGCTGGTAGTGATGAGGATGACAACGGAGGGTAACCAAGGAGAAAGAGAAGAAGAGATTACATGGGAGGAGGAGAGAAATAAGGCCCTTGCCTTAAAGCAGTAGGAAAAACCTTTCTAAACCCTTGCTACTGGCGTCAGCATCACCTCAGAGTTTGTCAGAAATGCAGAATCTCAGGCCCCACCCCAGACCCATTGAATCAGAATCTCTGGAAGTGGGGCTCAGGAATCTGCATATTTACTAGCTTCCATAGCTCACTAGGTGTGAGAGCCACTGTTCTCTATCAAGAGTAATTAGGCTCATGTGTCTATTTCAGCTGAAGACCAAGGGGAAGCTAACTTCAGTTAAAAGGGGAAGAGGAGCAAATTCATTCGTTATTATTCCATCTGTACTTCTACTGTCAACACTAATTGTCTCTTTGTTCTACTAGGACTCCCTGCCTGCAATAAAGTTGTTAGTCCTGACCCTGAAGGGTGCTTATCGGCAGCACAGGTGATGGTGCCCATCAGTCACTGAAGAAGCCTTTGAGTTTCTATGAATTTGCAGATTTTTTTAATGCAGTTGATGATTAAGCCTTTAATGGAGAATATAGTCCAGGAGTTGTGGATCTGCTCATGTTGTTACTTGAACACAGAGCAGTGTTCATTGAGTTTTTCATGCCCTTATCCTCCAGGAGTTTGTGGAAGGCTTAGTATACGGCACCACTGTGTAAGTGAGAATAGCTCCTAGCTGCCTACTCCACAGGGTGGAGAGAGGCATGATTAATACCAAGCAGCGTGCTCGGCCCTTCCAACATGCTGTGGGAAGATGCTCTCAGGTGCACACAAGTGCCAGACTCGTGTATTGTGTGTGGCTGATGCCGAAGCTGTTTCCATAACAATGAGTGTTCGGCTCCAGAGACTCTCCTCGGGAGCTGAGGACCCCCTCCTTCTGTCACCGAAGCTGGGATTGGTAGCATTTCTCAACTCACCTAAGATCTCTTTGGGAAAATAGGAAGGGAAGCAAATTACTGAATTCCTTGATATCAGATACCCTTCAAGTCTCTTCCAGAAATATTAATACTAATCAATCATTTCGCACTTAGAAAATGCTGGCTCTCTCCACGTGGATTAACACACCCATGACAACTTTCATGGCAAGCCCTTTTATTCTTGTCCCTGTTTTACAATAGAGGCTGAGGCACAGAGAGGGTAAATTGCTTTGCCTTCAGTTGCACAGCTGGTGAGTGACCAAGTCAGGTTTGACTGTAAGCAGCCTGGCTCCAGAACTTCCAGTCTTAAGCACAGCTCTTCACATGATCTCTGAAACTCCAGTGATGCCCGTGGGTAGATATGTCTCTTCATTTTTCAGCTGCAATAATGAAGGCCTAGAAAAGGGATGTAACTTATTCAGCATTCCACAGCTAAAAGAGACTGATTTCTGATTTCACCTCAGGTCTGTCAGACTGAAAAATCCATCCCCTTCTTCCCCAAACCCTCTACTCCCTCCGTCCTTGCTGCTGAGCTGGACACAGAACATTCATGCACCCATAGCAAAGAGGGTGGCAGCTACTGCTAGGAGCAGTGGGGCTCTGAGCAAAAGTGAAGCGTGGCAGGGCCAGGCACGGGAGGCCCTGAGAATGTGCTGAATTCAAATGACTGGGCGCTAACCTTCCACCCTGTGCCCTCTGCTTCAGAACCCTCCATGGCAACGACATTTCCAGCGTTCCTGAAGGCTCCTTCAATGACCTCACATCTCTTTCCCATCTGTAAGTAGCAGTATTTCTCCCCAATGCGCATTCAAAACAGGAAAGCATGAAAAGTGTCAGCAACAGTGTCATCCCTGTCAGCATTTTGGTATACGTCCTTGCCTTATGCATGCGGTATATTTTACAACAACGTATCCACACTGCATATTGTCTTGTTCCCTGCTTCAGATGCCTTCAAAGGCATCCTCAATTCTGTAAACAATGTAAATATTTAATAAGAACTAACAGAAAACATGTGCTATGTGCTAAACACTTTAGATAAGTTTTCTATTTATTTCTTACAGCTATAAGGCATTTTTTATCCCTTTATTATATGTAATAACATTGAAACTTAGGTTAAAGAATTTGTCAGCTGGGTGTAGTGGCTCATGCCTGTAATCCCAGCACTTTGGGAGGCCAACGTGGGAGGATCACTTGAGGTCAGGCATTCGAGACCAGCTTGGCCAACATGGTGAAACCCGGTCTCTACTAACTAAAATGACCAAAATTAGCCAGGCGTGGTGGGTGCCTGTAATCCCAGCTACTCGATAGGCTAAGGCAGAAGAATCACTTGAACCCAGGAGGCGAAGGTTGCAGTGAGCCAAGATCACGCCACTGCACTCCAGCCTGGGCAACAAAGTGAAACTCCGTCTCAAAAAAAAAAAAAAAAAAAATAGAATTTGTCTAAGTGTGGCACAGCTAGGAAATAGCAGGGCCCAGTATCAGATCCAGGTTTGCTTTGACTCCAAAGCACGTATTCTTAACCACTCTGCACTCTGCAACAGGTATTCCCTTCATATTTTACACAGGGGAAATGGAGGCCCATAAATGCTAAGTGACTCGCTGAAGGTTGCCTGTCAAATCAGTGAGATGTTAGGCTAGAACCTGGGTTCCCTCACTCCCAGGCCAGATCTCTTTTCCCCAGATCAGGGATCTCTGCATTTGTTTATGCACCTCTGTCAGCAAACATTTTCAAGTTTGTATTCCTTCTATATGCTTATTTAATTATTTTCATAATGTGTGTATATACCATTATACAGATATACAATGTACGCATATTCTAAAACATTCAAAACTAGAATTGTTAAAGGATATAATTTTTTGTAAAAAACAGAATTTCTAGTATTTTCTTCCCAATCACAACTTTGGAGATGTCTGTGCTGGACTTAACCCTCCTCCCCTGCATTCCTCAGCCAAGTGGTCTGACACTGCTTCCTAGGTTGCAGGCTTTCAGAACCTTCTCTGCACGGTATATCCTCCAGTGGACCCTTCAATAGGGCAAGGGAACCAGATAATCAGATGGCCAGAGATCCAAGAAGCTCCCTAGGAGCCTTGGATGAGGTTAAGTTGAGGAGTGAGTCTTACCTGCCTAGGCGAGAGCCACGCCTCAGAGTGGAAGGGGCTTGGATGGGAATGGAAACGTCCACAGGATTGGAAGTACACTCTGGAGATACTAACTGTGCCACAATGGAGACAACCACTATACCGGCCCCATATCAGACACAGAGTCTGGAGGAGACTGGAGACTGAAGAATCTAGCCAAAGTCTGAAAATGCATTTCCAGAGACAGGAAGATAGGAAGCCTACAGGCCACGCTGGGCAGGGGGCCCTGACTTCCTGTTCTGCCTCCTAGGGCGCTGGGAACCAACCCACTCCACTGTGACTGCAGTCTTCGGTGGCTGTCGGAGTGGGTGAAGGCGGGGTACAAGGAGCCTGGCATCGCCCGCTGCAGTAGCCCTGAACCCATGGCCGACAGGCTCCTGCTCACCACCCCAACCCACCGCTTCCAGTGCAAAGGTAGGTGCTGCCCACACCCCACCCGCCCCTGCCTCTCGTGGGGTCTGCTGTGTCCCCAGCAACCTGTCAGAGCAGGGCAACTCAACAGATGTGGCTTCAGAAGCCTTCACCCTGTCTCTTCCATGGGTCCCACAAAGAGGCTCAGATGTTGATGCTGATGTGGACCCTCATCTAATGGGCCAAGTGTCATTCTCTCCAAGTCCCCCTGCCGGCATTGCCACATACCTCCTCACTGACTGCTTTCTGTACATGTCTTTCCATAGTTGAGAAAATCTTTTTTTTTTTTTTTAACCTTTTGTAGAGACAAGATCTCACTATGTTGTACAGGCTGGTCTCAAACTCTTGATCTCCAACCATCCTCCTGTTTTGGCCTCTAAAAATGCTGGGACTACAGGCATAAGCCACTGCATCTGGCCTTCAGAAAATCTTTAACCTGCACTTTTTTATCCAACATGATTAGAACATAAGCATTTTCCCATTTTACTGAGCAAACTTTTTGTACATGTGATTTTTTTATTGATCATATTATTATTATAACAACAAACTACTACTGAGTTCTTATGCAACAGGAAGGATGTTAAGCACTTTCTCGTGTCTTTTTTTTCCTCTTTTTTTTTTTGAGATGGAGTCTCACTCTGTTGCCAGGCTGGAGTTCAGTGGCATGATCTTGGCTCACTGCAACCTCCGCTTCCCAGGTTCAAGCGATTCTCCTGCCTCAACCTCCCAAGTAGCTGGGACTACAGGCCTGCACCACCATGCCCAGCTAATTTTTGTATTTTTAGTAGAGACGGAGTTTCACCATGTTGGCCAGGATGGTCTCGATCTCTTGACCTCATGATCCTCCTGCCTCGGCCTCCCGAAGTCCTGGGATTACAGGCATAAGCCCATGCCCCATTTTTCTTCATTCTTCACGTATTAACTTACTTAATTACCTAATACCTCTACGTGATCAACTTTTAATATTATCCTCATTTCTAAAAATAAGAAAATTGAGGCTTAACAGGTTAAATGACTAACTTCTAAAGAAGTCATTTAACTTCCAGGTCTAGCTAATTACAGAATACACAATCTTGATCACCCAGCTGATATTCCACTGCCACTTAATCCATTTCTGGTTTTGAATCTTTAGAGTATTTCCTTTTTTTTTTTTTTTTTAAACCATTGACACTTTCTCTATTTGAAATCATATCCTCAGACAAGATTCAGAGAAGAGAAATTACTGAATCAAAGTATATTATTATTTTTTTATTTTGCCAAATTCATTTTCAAAAAGGGTTATAACCAACTTACATTCTCAGTAGCATTCTTTGATTGCATTTTTCACTGGACCCTGTCATTATTTTCTCTTATTTTACATCATTGCAAATTCAATAAGTTAAAAAAAATAACTTATTTTGTCTGATTACTGGGGAACCTGAATTTTTGACAATATATACATCTGTTAATCTCTTTTGCTCATCTCTGAGAGGCTTAATATTTATTTTGACATGTAGATATACTTTAATTACCCTCTCAAACTTTGGTGTGTCCCACACTTCTGCTGCAAGCAGAAAAACATTCCATTGGCTTAAAGCTAATTTTAATTTTCCTCTTCCTGCTTCTAAGGTATCAGATCTGATACTAAAGAGGCTCACCTAGGCCAAGACAGTATGGGTCTCAATCTTGGCTGCACATTCTGGAAATCATATAGGAGCTTTTGAAATTACTGAAGCCTGGCTCCACCCTCTAGGTTTTGATTAAATTGGTCTGGAGTATAACCTGGGTGTGGGGACTTTTAAAAGCACTGCTGCTGGGGGCGGGGCACCAATGGCTCACACCTGTAATCCCCACACTTTGGGAGGCTGAGGCGGGTAGATCACTTGAGGTCAGGAGGTCAAGAGCAGCCTGGCCAACATGGGGAAACCCCATCTCTACTAAAAATACAAAAATGAGCCAGGTGTGGTGGTGCGCGCCTGTAATCCCAGCTACTCAGAAGCTGAGGCAGGAGAATCACTTGAACCCAGGAGGTGGAGATTACAGTGAGCCAAGATTGCACCACTGCACTCCTGCCTGGGCAACAGAGTGAGACTCCACTTCCAAAAAAAAAAAAAAAAAAAAAAAGCACTGCAGCTGGTTGTAGCATAAGGCAGCCAAGTCATCTGGGTTTTGCCTGGGCTGTTCTTGGTTTTAGCACTGAAAGCTGTGTCCTGCAGACCCCCTTAGCCCCAGGCAAACCGGGACAGATAGTCTTCCTATTCTAATATGAAGCTATGGTTGAGCCCCCGCTACCAGCGCTCAATCAGGCCACTCTGTTTACTCATCCGCAAATGGTCACTCACTGAAGTTCATCTCAGCACATCTCCAGGTTGGTGACTGTTAGCCCCAAGGTCATTGACAGTCCTGACATTAAGCAGGGCCTGTGTATCCAGGGCTCACTGTCAAAGCTGGCTGCAGCAGCAGGACACAGCCCCCTTTGCAAAGCTCTGGGAAGAACCCTGACCTTCCGCCAGTGCTTGCAGCTAAAGCAAGCAGGACTCAGCTGAAATGGTCACAGATGCAACATGCACCTGAGCAGTTTTCCACCCATTGTCAGCATCATCGCTGTGTCCTCTGAGGCCATCCATTTCTTACTTTCAAGGTTTTCCAAGGGAGACTTCCTCTGTGTGCCTTTGGCCCCAGCACTGGGCCCTGCTTAGCCTGGCACAGACTATTCCATAGGGAGGGGTGTTTTTGGATAGAAAAATGGGAGGTCCGAATGGAGCCTGGGCCCAGAGCTTCCTGGAATACGAAAAGATACACAGGGGGTTTCTAATTATGGTGCATTGTTTGCCGATTAGCACCAAAATCGGATCAGGCTAATTACAGTAATTGATTTGACTGCAGAAGTGTTTCTGAATGATGTCCCACTGTGATTTTTCCTCACCGGACAATGGCTGAATTAATGGGAGTCTAGCTGGACTGGATGTGCTGGCTGGGGAGAGCCAGCTGCTATCTGGGCATGGTGTTGGGGAGGGCTTGGCACTGGCTGAGGGAGGGCCCAGAGCAGAGGGGAAGGGAGGTGTGGCAGTGAGCGCACTCGGGACCTGCCGTCAGCACTCTGTGGTTTTGCTGCCTAGGGCCAGTGGACATCAACATTGCGGCCAAATGCAATGCCTGCCTCTCCGGCCCGTGCAAGAACAACGGGACGTGCACCCAGGACCCTGTGGAGCTGTACCGCTGTGCCTGCCCCTACAGCTACAAGGTATGCTGGGAGGCCCCACCCCCACATTCATGCCTCAGACTCCTCCTTCACCCCTGGCCCTAGAAAGGGGCACCGAGCCCTACTCTCCCTTCAAGGGACAGCTTGGATGAGTCCATTGCACAGGTCAGCACCCCAAAGCAGCATTTGCCAGGAACACTCCTGTTCTCTGAACTGGTGGGAGCTGCCAGTCAGAGAGGACCCCGTATGGTCTTGGCCAGGATGCCAGGACAGAAGGAGAAAATGTAACATTTGTATTTTCTTTGTGAAACGTGGGGAAATTAAGTCTCAGAGAGTGAAAGTGTTTCCAAGTAGAGGCATCCCTTGAACCCATTCTCCCAACTTCCCTTCTAAGGGGATTTCCAGAACCTCCACCCCACCATGTCCCAGCCAAACCCCACCCTCAGAGCAACCAGCCTTGGAAGTGCTGGTTCCAGCTTGATGCAGATACCAAGGGGGATTGAAAGGCCTAGGGGCTGCCAAGCTCACCCAGAAGATTGACAGGCTAAGGTCAGGCAGCAAGAGGATGGAGATCCCAGTTCTCCCCTCTGTCTTCCCCAGAAATCCAGGCTACCTCCAAGACAGTCCTTCCCTCTCTTCTCACCCAGCACGTTCCTCTCACCCACAGTACAGTGTCGTGCCCCCTGTGGCTATCGACCGTGTGCCTCTCACCAGCACCTACAGAGTACAGACTGTGTGCCAAGTAGTGTGCTTGGCATTTTACTCACCTTTTCAAACACCCCAGCAAACCTAAGAAGAAGGTCTCATTAATTCCCTTTTTACAGATTTGGAGACTGGACCTCAGTCTGTGAAGAGTTCAACTCAATGTCCAAAGCTTGCAAGCAGTAGGGCTGTGATTAAGACCCAGACTATGTGATTTCAGAACCCAGTCCTTCTCCCCTGGAGGGTTTCCTGAATAGTTGAGCCCTTCCTTGTGCTTCACTGGAATCGGCAAAGCTGTGGCTCCGTCCTCTTCTGCAGGGCCCTCCCAGCTTCCGGCCTTCCCAGGGAACCCATTCAAAGGCACGGGGCAAGCCCAGAGTTTCAGGACAGCCCCGCAGCCCATCTAATGCACACATCTGATGCAAGTGGAGTGAGAGTAAGCTGGCATCTCCAGAACTCTGTCCCCGGTGGGACTGTGTGTGTGTAGTGACAGGCTTAAAGGCAGCCTCACTCTGGGGAATGGGACTACCTGATACATTTCTAGACTACAGCTGTGCTTCTAGCAGATAGTGTCAGAGTGCCACCTATGGGCCTAGGACAAGAGAGTCAAAGAATTCTCTTTGAAGCTAGCCACCTCCAAAGCCTTACACTTACCACTGAGTCCCAGACCCATGCACCCTCATCTCATAAGCTGATTGTAAAAATTAGAGAAGGGAATAAATGTGTAAGGCCTAGATGAGTGCCTGACCTTCATTGATGCTTCAGAAGGGAACTGTGCTATGCATAGAATTGAGAATGTTATTGATGCACAGTCACAGGTGCCCACATACAAAATTATTATTAATAGCAGGGAATAATAGAGATTAACAGCAGACACACTCAGGATTTGTGGATCCTCTGAAACTCCCTTTTATGGATTCAGCAGAGAAAATTCAGACTATGCAATTACACAGAGAGGCAGGGGTAGATTCAAGCTTTGTCATTTATTAGCCGTGTGGCCATGGCTGGTAATTTCATCTGTCTTCCCAGCTGTAAGCTAGGACCTGTCTCTCAGGTTTGCCATGAGAGTCAAATGTACAGTAACGTACGCAGTACACCTAGGATGTTACCTGTCATTCAGTAAGCACTCAGTAAGCTGGTACACTGCTCCCTTTTACCTTTACCCTTGAATGGTGGTCTCTCATACCTGGGTGTGGAATAGGCCATCACTAACAGGTGGTATGTTGCTGGTTTCATCCAGGATTACCAGTCTGTGGCTCTGTGAACTGCCAAGGAACTTCAGTCATTCTCCTAGAACTGTGACTGCATTTGTAACATTCTCAATTCCATACATAGTTCTGTTTTGAATCATCAGTAAAGGCCAGGCACTCATCTGGAGCTTATGCATTTATTTCCTTCTCTAATTTTTATAGTCAGCTCATGAGATAGGGAGAATCATCCCTATTCTAAAGATAAGGTGAACTGTTTCACATTCTGATTCTTGCTTGCTTCTCTTTAAAGCAGGCCTGAGTCTCAAAGTAGTAGAGCCGGGTTTCAAGTCCAGGCTTCTTCCAACTACACCTGACCACACTATGAAGCATGACCTGATGTCAGTGTCAGAGCAAAGAGAGTGTCTGCAGGGCTACTGCAGGATAAGGCCACTTTTTTGAACTTTGTTCTCAAGATTCTGAACATCGTGTTGATTTTAGAAGAATTTGAACAGAGATTTTGACCCTGAGGAAAATGTTGAGCCCAGGCAGGTCTAGGGTCCATGATGTTGATGGTGATGGTGAATATGATGATGATGATGGTGGTGATATCAGTGATGACAGATGATGACAAAGGTGACAGTGGTGATAATGGAGACGGTGGTGATGTTGGTGATGGCGATGGTGCTGATGGTACAGATGATGATGATGACAATAACAGTAACATAAGAACCAGCATTTATTGAGTACCTACTATGTACTGACAGTAAATTAAATAAGGTACCTGTATTATCTTGCATATTCCTCATCAGAGCCCTAGAATACAGTTCCTAATGTGTCCCTACTTTCCAGTTGAAGAAGACTGAGCATGGTAGATAAGGGAGTTGGGATTCAAAGCTCAGAGCCAACTGACTCCAGAAGCTGTGCTGCTGGCAACTCCACTCAGTGCCTGTTGGCAAGTGCAGTCATTGCAGGGGCTGAGGCTGAGGATCCCTGACCATTTAGGACCTGTCTGAATTTCCAAGAGAGAGAAAAGTAGAGTGTAGCCATGGGAAGAACACCAAGCAGGACCTTCTGGAGCCTGTGCCTACATGATGCATGACCTTGGACAGATCCCGTGCTTCTCCTCACCTCAGTTTCCTCAGCTGTAAAATGGGGCAGGTGGAACCCAAGGGATCCTTTAACTGAGGGCTGCATCACATTCTCTGTGCTGAGTATATCCCTCCTGCTTTCCTTCTTGCCAGGGTTAGCGGCCCCCCCAGTCAGAGCGACTGAAGTAGTAGCTCTGCATGAGTGGCTAAGTTGACGGAAATCCCCAGATACCCATAAAACCAAGCTCAAAGTTCAGGCACTTATTTACCTATGTCCAGATATCTCCATTTTCCCATCGACTAGCCGAGTGACCTTGGGAAGCCACAATAGTACAAAAAAGCACAGGAACCACTGTGTAACATTTGGTACCAGCCACTCTTAATCTCCCATAATGCCAGGCCTTTGTGAAGCAGCTTAAGCACATTATCTCTTGTAGCACTCTTAATCACCCTGTGAAATAAGTTTTATTATCCTCTTCTGATAGCTGGAAAAACTAAGGTTCATAAAGATCAAATAATTTACCCAAGCTGTCACACTTAGGAAGTGCATGAGCTACAACCAAAACTCGGCTATCTCTTGGAAGAAAGTCTCTACACCCACAACCACTCACAAGTCAGATTCCCCCTAAGCCTCACTTTCCCCACCCGTAACTGAGAATACTCATATGCAGCACTGTTGAAAGGATGAAAAGTGGCTACCTCAGTGCCAGGATTCGGTACATACTTCACAAAGGGTCATTATTTTGCCACTATTTTAAGATTTGGGGAAATAAAATATATCTGTTCGCTGTTTCTTTTTCAGCCATTTAGTTTCAGGAATGCATGTTTGATGTCTCAGAACAATGCTTCTCAAACTTTTGTGTGCATAAGAATCACCTGGAGAGCTTATTAAAATGCAAGTTCTAGTTCATTAGAACCGAGGTCAGGCCTGAGAGCGTGCATTTTTTACCAGCTCTCAGGACACGCCAGTGCCACTAGTCCAAGGACCACGCTTTGAGTAGTAAGGTCTTAGAGCAGCCCTCCTGGTCCCATCTCCAAAAGAGGTTTCCAATGAGGGTAGCTCTTCCCAGTGTCTTTTAAAGCAGTGATTCCCAACCTTTTTGGCACCAGGGACCAGTTTCATGGAAGACAGTTTTTCCATGGAACTAGGGTGTGGGGCATGGATTCAGGATGAAACTGTTCCACCTCAGATCATCAGGCATTAGCTGGATTTTCCTAAGGAGTGAGCAACCTAGATCCTTCACATGCGCAGTTCACAATAGAGTTCCCACTCCTAGGAGAATCCAGCGCCACCACTGACCTGACAGGTGGTGGAGCTCAGGTGGCAATGCCCCTCCCTGTCTGCTTAATCCCTGCTGTCCACCCTGGTTCCTAACAGGCCATGGACTGATACCAGTCCGTAGTCCGTGGCCCAGGGGCTGGGGACACCTGTTTTAAAGGAAGCCAGTCAGGAGCCCTGGCCATGTCCTACACACGTGGTATGCGCGCATACACACACACACACACACACACACACACACACACACAAGTGAGGCGAGGAATAGAAAGTGTGGTGGAGGACCAAGAAGCATCACAAGTCTGGTAGATTTGAGCAAAGTGAGGCTGAAAAGAATTGAACCAGTTTAATTAGCCAGGCATTGGCAATGGTGATTATTTTTCAAGGAGATGTAAGTGACAGAAATCCCCACCTCCAGGCCCACTTACCATGTGATCAAGCACTAGGCTCTGCCTCCTGGATTTCTGTGCTTGGCGCAAAGGGCTGCAGGAGATGCCACCACCTCCACCAACCCCACTGTTGGGAGGGTTTGACCTGAAGTCACCGGTACTTGCCAGTTCCCTGGAGCAGGGGCTGGAGAGGTCTTGCTTGACCTTCTCAAGGTTCTTTGTCCTGCCTTTCATGGTCCATCTGTTAGCCACCACCACTCCCACATAGGCTCCTCTGGAACTATTTGGCATCCACCAAAAACCAAAAAAAGTATTTTAGTCACTCACATTCAGCCCTGCCTCACACCCCGGGCATCGTCATTTGTCATCATCGCTATTATTTACGGAGCTGCCATTACGTGCTAGGTGTCTTACATAGATACGATTTCTAACCATTAACTAATTCCCCGTAGGGTAGGTCATATCATTTCCATGTCATAAGTGGTAAAAACAAGGCTCAGTGAGAACTAGTCATTTCCCCAAGGAACACAGCAGCAAACTTAGAATGTGCACTCCCATCCGCATGCCCCCAGGACACGTGTTTTGAGAGGGGCAGACTAAGTGGTCCCACATAGAGGCTCCCAGCACCAACTTTGGGCTGGATGCCTGGGTTCAGCTGCTTGCTCCCCATTTCACTTACTGCTGTGTGATCTTGGCCATATTACCTCACTTTTTAAGTCTGTCTTTCCCGTCTGTAAAAGTGAGTGTAATAACAGTCACACCAATCTCATAGGATTGTTGTGAATATGATATGCGATCATGAATATAAAACACTTAGCATGAGGCCTGGAATGGAAAATGTGCTCAGCAATGTGAGTGAGAACTAGTATTACAGTTTCCATTCCACACTGACTTTCAGAAAGGGGCCCTGTGTTATGGTTTAGGATAAACCCAGATACCAGCCCAAGCAGCACTCCCTCTGGCCCCTCCGAGAAACCTCTGACTGGCCCCTTAGCTGAGAAGGGAACCAGACAGACATGGCCCATGCCTTCCAGCTGTTGGAGATGGGCCTGAGGCTCTGGTGTTGGAGAGGGTCCACAGCAGAGGCCCCAGTTCCATTCCGTCACATCACCAGCAACAGGAGAAGAGGGAAGAGGATTTTCTCTAGCAGATGGCAAGCAGGTGGTGTGGCAGTGGGCAGGCTCCCATGATCACCGCCACCTAGTCTGTGCCAAGCCACTGAGCCCAAGGCCCAGAAAGGATGCAGCAGTCGCCTTCCCAGGCCCCACACTACCAGGTCCTGCAAGGGACTGCGTGCCAAAACTTGGGTGAGCCTGGCCTGTCGGTCCCAAGGGAGAAGCCAGAAGGCCAAGAAGAGTTGGGCTGCTCCCTGAGACAGTGGGTCTTATGGAGCGCAGTCTCCACCTTGGGACTGCCTTCCTCAGGGCCACTGCCCTCGCTGTTCCTTCTGCCTGGCACGTTCCTCTCCTCACCTTCCATGTGGTTGGCTCCTTCTCAGCTCAAACATCCCCTTCAGAGGGGCCTCCTCCAGAGAATCTCACACCATCCTGAGCTCTCTATCACAAAGGTTCCTTACCTGGCCTAACCTGAGGCTTACCTTCAGAACTTTAGAATAAATACCAAAGCCTGGACCCCACTCCAGATCAGTCAAGGATGGTTCTCTGAGGGTTGTCCCTTTGTAGGAGACAAGGTCTGTTGGCCACACTTTAGTCTTAGTCTGCCCTACTCAAGTTTTGGGTTTTATTTAAGCTTCAGTGAGGTAATGTCATCTTCTAGCATTTACAGAATGCCTACTATGCGCTAGGTGGCTTACACACTGTGTAACCTTTTCCTTCCATGAAAGCTCTAGTTTAATTCTCGTAGTAACTCTGTGAGGTGGACTTGGAGAGGTCAGGAGGCTTTTGTGAGGTCATGATCAGCCAGCCCAGATGAGATGGGGCTGGAATGTGAAACCAGCTTTGCCTGCATCCAAAACCTGGGTTCTTGCCCTGCAGTTTGGGAGAGAGAAGGGTGCAAATTCTGGGAAGCAGTGAGCCTAGAACCTGAACTCCTAGCTTATCATCACCCCTCCCCTTCTCACTGTGCAGTGATTAGGGGTGAGGGCTCCCATGGGTGGACTCCAAGTCACACAGCAGGCCTTTCCCAGGACCTCCTTGTGGCCATCTCCTTAGCATCATCCTAGAGAACACTGAACCTCCTGGGGTCTCCTGGGCCGTGGCAGCCCAAGAAGTCCTCCTAACCAGGTGCTTCTCCCTCTTTTGCTCCTCAGGGCAAGGACTGCACTGTGCCCATCAACACCTGTATCCAGAACCCCTGTCAGCATGGAGGTACCTGCCACCTGAGTGACAGCCACAAGGATGGGTTCAGGTAACAGCTCACCCCTGGCCTCCCTCACTGTATTAGTCTATTCTCACACTGCTAACAAAGACATACCCAAGACTGGGTCATTTAAAAAGGAAAGAAGTTTAATGGACTCACAGTTCAACATGGCTGAAGAGCCTCACAATCATGGCAGAAGGCAAAGGAAAAGCAAAGGCACATCTTACATGGTGGCAGGCAAAAGAGAGCTTTTGCAGGGGAACTTCCATTTATAAAACCATCAGATCTCATGAGACTTATTCACTACCAAGAGAAGAATATGGGGGAAACTGCTCTCGTGAGTCAGTTATCTCCACCTGGCCCCACCCTTGACACTTGGGGATTATTCTAATTCAAGGTGAGATTTGAGTGGAGACACAGCCAAACCATATCACTCACCTTGGAGGGCTCCCTGGGCAGGCTAAAGAAGCAGAGATATGCCCAGTGAGGGCCTTCCTGGTGCTTGTGCTATGCTGGCCCTGTGTGAGAATGATCTCAAGGCTCCTTGTACCCTGTAAGGGAAGTACAGTTTATCCCATTTTGCAGATAAGGAGGTTCAAGCATCAGAGGGACAAACCCTTTGCCCAGAGTTACATTAAGCATTGGTACGGGGATTTGAAACAAGGTCCCAACCTCGTGCTTCCTCCAGGGGAAAAGCCAGCTGCTGGCTAAAGTCAGAGAAGGATGGGATGAAGGCTTCAGGACCTGGCACTTCCACCACGCTTTTCTGTGTTACAACATAAGTGGCAATGATTATGTGCTTATTAGGCCAGGTACCAACTAGTCAAGTATTGTCTCATTTAAATCCCTACATGACCCTATCAGGTAGGTAGGTATTATCCTCACTGAATAGATGGGGAAGCTGAGGCAAGAGATGAACTTGCTCTAGGTTACATCTCCTGATGCTCATACCTGGATCTTCCAAGCCCACCTCCAGCTCTCTTTCCTTCCTGGCATTAACATTTCAAGAAGAAAAGTGAATAGAAGTCACTTAGGTTTTTCTCCTCTCTGTCCTAGGAATGGGATTAGGCTTCCACCCAAACCTCAGAACCCCTTCCTGCTTCCCACCTTCCAGCAGCTTTCAGATGCCCAGTTTTACTGGCCTGTGGCCCTGACAAAAGCCGACTGTTGGGAACAGGCTCCTCTGGCATCCCTGGTGAACCAGTCAGGAGGCGGCAGCCCCTTGGCAACAAAGGCAAGGGCACCTCATGCCAAGCCGTGTGTGGGTGTCTTACAGCTCAAGTTGCAACCAATTAAATATCAAAAGCACTCTGACCAGAGGCTGCCGTGTGGTCTGGGGAAGAAATCAAGTTCTGGGCTCCCACTTCTCCTCCCCAGGGAACCTGCCTGCCCACGTGTCCACCTGCCAAGCCAGCTCCAACAAACTCTGCCTCCTGAAAAGTGAAATTCAAGGCAGAGTTCCTTTTCCTGCCTGGAGTCAGACAAACCACCCACTCCTGCCGGCTCACGTAGAGCAGGAGTAAGGAGAAATGGCAGGGAAATGCAGATGTGGCCACAGGGGCCCCAGCCAGGAAGCACCCCTCCAGGACACACAGCCTGGTCTGCCCACCCAGGCAAGAGATGGGGGTCAGATGAGGGAAGAGCTCCCGCCGCAGGTAGCGGTGTTTCTCCTGTCTCAGCTGGAGGTTCGGGTGAGCAGAAGTATCTCATTTGCATCTCCAGTCGTTGAAGAGTTTCAGATGAACTGAAAATATTTTTAGGACTTAATGTAAAAGGAAAAGGGCCCAGATCTACAGGATCAGGGAAATGGGGTGCAGGGTTAAGGCAGTGAGGCAGTTACTAGGGATGGCAGAGCTTATGTGCACTCCTCAGGGAGTAGGGAAGCTCCTCCACATCAGGCCCGCACCTGGCGGGTGAAGGGGAGAGATGCTTGTCAGGAAGCTCCCCTGTATGCTCCCCTCTTCCATTCTATAGTAATTCCTTAGGCCTGCTGTAACAGCCACAGACTGGCTGGCTGTAATCACCAGAAATTTACTGTCTGACAGTTCTGAAGGCTGGAATTCCCAAATCAAGGTGTCAGCAGGGCCATGCTCCCTCTGAGCCTCTGGGGGAGGCTCCTCGCCTGTCCCTCCCTGGCTTCTGGTGTTGCTGGCAATCTTTGGCATGCCTTGGCCCGTGGCTGCAGACCCCCTCTCTCTGCCTGCATGGTCACCGGTGCTCTCGCTGTGTTTGCCTTCTCATGGCCATCTTCTTTGAGAGGCGCCTATTACATTGGATTATGGGTCCATACTCTTTTTTTTTTTTTTTTTCTTGAGACAGAGTCTTGTACTCTGTTGCTCAGTCTGGAGTGCAGTGGTGCAATCTCGGCTCACTGTAGACTTTGCCCCCCGGGTTCCAGCAATTCTCATGCCTCAGCCTCCTGGGGAGCTGGGATTACAGGCGCACGCCACCACACCCAGCTATTTTTTTTTTTTTGTATTTTTGGTAAAGACGGGGTTTCACCATGTTGGCCAGGCTGGTCTTGAACTCCTGACTTCAGGTGATTCACCCGCCTCAGCCTCCCAAAGTGCTCAGATTACAGGCGTGAGCCACCACACCTGGCCGGGTCTGCACTCTTTCATCAGAACCTCAATTTAACTAACCACATCTGCAAAGACCCTATTTCCAAATAAGATCATGTTCTGAGGTACTTGGGGCTAGGATTTCAACATATCTTTTTTGGAGGGAACACAATTCAACCCATAACACACCTTAGTCATCAGCATCACCAGCCTCCTCATACACATGCTTCTCTAATCTTGCTGCATTGCCTGCTCACAAAAACAGCAAAGGCTGGCAGAGCGGGCCACACAGAAGACCGCGACAGGAGAGGAGATCTGCCGTCATCCCCATAGCCAGCTCATTGCTCCTGGAGTCTCTGACAGCCCTCCAAGGTTTCCAGTGAGGACAAGGAGACATCAGCTTCCTTCTACCCTCTGTCACTCCTTTAGGAATCTCTCTTTCCTTGCCCAGCCACCATGTCTCACTGCCAGGGAGCCCTAAGGCTCTGGGAGAGCCAAAGAAATGGGTCTTTAGGAAAACAAATGAACAACACCGTGGTTTGGGACTTTCAGAAACTAACCCTCTGTCTGGGTCTGAAGAAGCGGCCTTTTTCGTGAGTGCTCAGAGTCCCTAACAGGAAAAAGGAATGAGTCATTTTGTTGTATCCCAAGAGCTGGGACCCGAGAGGCCCCTGGCCTTTTGTAGAAAATGTGACATGGTTTTCAGTCATAGAAAGGAGGCCAATTCAGGAGGATTCTAGGACCACTGAAATTCACTGTCTGTTAGCTGAGCATTGTTTACTCTTTTAGCTAAATCCCAAATCAGAGTAATCTCTGAAACCTGAAATTCCAGGTCTGAAGCTGAAGCACACATTCACGGATGGAGCGAGAATCCCTGACTCACGGGTGAGGCCACAGAAAGATCGAGAGTCACTGCAGAATTTATTTAATTAGAAAGATGCTGACTCCACCCCCACCCCCACCCCTTCCACACAGCCTTTATCTGTTCTGACCTATCTCACGTGCCCAGTCTTGGGGATATGACCAAGATCAGGTAGGGATGCAGGCACTTGAGATTTTGATCCAAGAGATTTGACACTTAAGAGACAACTGAAGGAAATGCATCTTGCCAGGCCACGATGTTCGAAGCCAAGTTCACCCGAAGGCCTCACTCTTGGCAGGAGAGGGATCTCCCACTCCTGCCTTCATCCCCCAGAAGCTGGAGGGGCTCAGAAGTAGGAGGAATACATGATAGGGAGAAATGGCATCCCCAAGGAACGGTTAAGGAAGTGGAGTGGTTTTGTGTAGCTCTAAAGCTTGCTACTGGGTTCAGAGAATTTTCTGTGTGCTGTGTTCCCTTCTAAACATTTTGCTTATATAATCTCATTTAATCTCCACAACCACCCAGGTCAAGGTCAAGCAGCTAGAACGTGTCAACCAGAATTCATTCCCAGGAAACCCCAGGGTGCAGTGTCTGGGACCTTGGCCACTATGCTCTGCCCACCCCCCGACCCTGAGATAGAAAGGCTGCCTTAGAGTAAAAAAATCACTTAAAGGAGAATGTTTATTTTGCTGTCTGTCTTTATCTGCAAAAGAGACTGTGCCTCAGAAAAGCCGAAGGAAAGGTGGTTTGGAGGACAGCTGGAGGAATTTAAGCCATATCTGGGAAACCACTTACAGCTGGGGGAATGATGACACGGGCATTGCCGATGGACATTAGTCCCAGAGCGAGGCAGCCAGCATGGGCCAGGGGAGATAGAACATTGCCTGGAGACAGGGGGCTGGATGAAATGACCTTTTAGGCTCCTAAAGGTCTACCTGATCAGGACCCCAAGGCCTCATGTGGCCAAAGTGCCTTCTCAGACCTCCATCTGGAGGAGAAATTGACTAATTGTATTTCCCATCCCTGTCTTCCTCTCTGCCACCCCAACCCACCTCTCTCCCTGACCCCTCTCTCCCCTGCTTCCCTCCCACACATCCCAAAGCTGCTCCTGCCCTCTGGGCTTTGAGGGGCAGCGGTGTGAGATCAACCCAGACGACTGTGAGGACAACGACTGCGAAAACAATGCCACCTGCGTGGACGGGATCAACAACTACGTGTGTGTCTGCCCGCCAAACTACACAGGTAAGGCTCTCATGATTGTGTGTGTGGCAGAGTGGAGGGGTGTCACTAGAATACCATTTTCTTAACTTCTTCCAAGGACTCTCCTCCGCTCTCTCTGAGGACAGAGAGTAGGACTCCAAGACCATGCTATGCCAGGAGGGGCTCCCCAAAGGCCTGTTTGCTTCTCTCTCTCCTCCACCACCACCCACTAGCAAGTCACTGCTCCTTCCCACTTGAAACAGAGTCTCAGGCTCTTTAGCTGCTGTTCATCTCATTCCTGGCCACTTTCTTCTTTAGGCCCCCTGTAGACCCAGTGGTGTTTGAGGCTGGCAGAGAGGCGCTTGCATTGTGTTTGTGCTTCGCTCAGGTCTAGTCAGCCATCTCTTGAAATCCACATTTTCCAGACACTCAGCTAGGAGCTAGGGATACAAAAATGAACAAGACAAAGTTCCTTCTCATAAGAAGTTTACACTCAGGTGGACAGAGGCATGGATTCATTAGAAAGAGAACATAACTTCCGTAAGCCCAGGGGTGTGAGATCACAGAGGAGAAACCTAACCCAGCCAGAGAATCCAGGAAGACTCCCACAAGAGATCATTCCTCAGGAAGATCATTCCACCCACCTACCCCCAAAACACAATACCTTTATTTTCCTTCCCTGCAGCCAGCCCTCTGGACCTAACTGCCTGTACCTTGGGAGCAGGAGCTGAGGCAGCCTTCCCCGCCCTGCTCCCACCCCACTCCTAGAGAGAACATTCATGGTTAGACCTTTTCCTCTCTTACATCACTCTCTTTCTGGCTCGACCAAGTGGAATTTGAAGAAACTCAAAACTCAGACCTTAAAAGCTGGCATTGCTTGGGAGCTGCTGTCCTGCCTTACCGCCCTCCCCAACGTTCCTAAAACACATTTTCAGGTGGTGCAAGCTTTTCAGGGCTTATCTGCAAGGGTCACCCCTGGGTGTCATGACCCGTTCGGTATTTTGTGGCACTGCAGACTTCAGAGGCAATGTGTCTGAGACCAGAACTTCAAATTCTTTTCACATTTCCTTCCCTGAAAAATCCAAGGGGACTTCTTATCTATAACAGGTGAACTGGGCTGCTAAGCCTTGTCTGTGTCTGCGAAGCCTCCTCTGACCTCCTAGGGGAGGTTATGGGTCCCCCTTGTGCTTCCACAGAGTTCTGGTCACACCTATAACTCTGTGTTGTAATTGCCTGCTTATTTGTGGATCTTCCCAAATAGGCTGTGGGTAGGACAGAACCTAGTCACTGTTGTGTCCCCAGCTCCTGGCACAGTGCCTGCCAAACAGGAGGTGCTCAGTAAATAGGTGTGGAATGAAAAAACAAATGAATAAGCATGGCCCAACATCAGGGCCAGGCATCCTGTGCTTTCACGTGCCCCTGAAACATCAAGTAAAACAGCCAAATGATGGTGCTAGGACAGTGTCCAGGAGGACACCTGGAATCTTCCCACGGTCACTGCCGAAGAAGCCAAGGCAGAGGTACAGGAGGATGCACAAAGAGTGAGAAGGCAGGACTCCTGACGTCCACACCCGTCTGACCAGGGGCTGGATGAGTCTGACCTTCTGGCCGGGGTATCCCTACCCTACCCGAGGCCTGAGTTTTCTCCCTCATCCATGCCAGGTGAGCTGTGTGACGAGGTGATCAACCACTGTGTGCCTGAGCTGAACCTCTGTCAGCATGAGGCCAAGTGCATCCCCCTCGACAAAGGATTCAGGTAAGACCTGGTCTCGTGCCCCCAGCACAGAGTCCATGAAAACTCTACCTCTAACAATCTAGGTTTTAGGCAGTCTCTGGTCTCTGCACGCTCTGTCATGTGCTTCTCTGTATCTCTGATTCAGCCATGATCTAATTCTCTCAGTCTCTTTTTCCCTGTGTGTGCCTCTGTGTCTCTGTAGATAGACAAGTAGGTAGGTAGGTAGGTAGACAGAATGAGAGAGGAAGCGCTGCTCTTTCTCTTCCCTGCCCCTTCTTTCTTGCGTCTCCTCTCCCACCAACTTCCCAATGCTCTCAGCATATCCCTCCTTTCCAGAGCTAAAGATGTAGAGCCATTCCACTGCGGAAGCAGAGTCTAAAGAGTATTTGGTCACCTTCTCCGTGTGCAGCCTTCACAGTGCTCTGCCCCTCCAGGCTACAGCAAGTTTCTCAGTTTATGCACCTGTTGCAGGGGAAGGAGGCAGGAGCACTGTGGTCTAGCAGCATGGCCATTGGTGGAGCTGTCTCCATGGTGAGCAGCAGAGCCAATAGGAGCCAGGGGAGCCTGTAAGCAGCCCTAAGGGTGGATGGAGAGGCTGCCTCGGGAGAAAGCCATCCAGCTCTTGAAACTGAGGATCCAATGGCACTCCTGGGAAGTCCCTCCCAGGCCCTGTACTCACCTCTTCCTTTCACCTTCTTCATGAAAAGTTTTGCCCTTGCCTCTTCTAGAGAAGATCATGCGACCCTTGAGACCAGGGCTTTTCTGACATCGAGAGTGAGATCCTGGAACCCTGTAGCCAAAAACTTTCTTTGCGACCCCAGTGCTGCCTTCTACACACAGCTGCCTCCCTCTTCTCCCCAGCAGTCTGTCCAACACCAAGGGGAAGCCGCTAGCTGCTAGTACCAAGGAGTCAGGGTTTTGGGAAACAGGCAGTCTAGGGCAACTGGGGAGACCCCAGGATAGACTCTCAGCAGACCCCAGAAATGACCCTACTGAGCCTCGCCTAGGGATGAGGGCCCTGGGCCCAGAGCTCCATGCCTGTTCTGATGAGTCTTTAAGGAGAATGCCCACCAATGGCATCTCCAGCCTCGGGGGCAGGGGGGCAGAAGCTCATGCTCTAGGTCTCAATGGGACAGACTCATCACCCAGAGTCTGTCCTGTTCCCAGTCACAGGGCAGAGAGCTCTCACATTCTGGGGGTGTTTGCAACTATGATTCTATATAGCAAAACTTAGAACTTCAGGGAACCTCAGGATCCCAGAAAGCCCAATCACAGAATCTTAGAAATTTAGAATTGTAGGATCTCTGAAACTTGAACTTGTGAGCTCTTAGAATCCTAGAATCTAAGAAGCAGGAGTTCTAGTTGTTGCCCCCAGCCAGCCCGCCCATCAGTCCACAGATCTTAATTGTGTCGAGTGCAGTGGGGATTGTAAGATGGTTTTGATTCCTCTCCTCAAGGCCCTTGCCATGAATCTAGGGGAGGAACATTTGACACTGAGCAAACATTTAGGAAAGAAGGAAGTTCTAGGCCCCACGATTCTGGCTATGTTGCTGGGGTTCTAAGGAAGGCATTGCCTGCTGGAGCAGAGAAGCAGCTCCTCCCTTTTAGGAGTGGAATGTGGGTAACCCTTGACTGTGGGTGGAATTTGGATGGGCTGAGACAAGGAAGGAGGGCCCCACTGGGGGAAGAAGAGACAAGTAAGTAAGGGTGAGAGGAGGACATGAGCATGTCTTCCTTTTTTATTTTCGCATCACAAGCCTAGAGCTTATCGCCAGGGGAAATGCAAGAGGCTCTGGTTTTGCTGGATGAGACCAGAGGAAGCTTCAGCCCTTCCCTATGCCTACACCATCCCCATCCATCTCATCTGCCCTGTGTCCCCTCAGATATGCCAGGGACTTTTAGGCGGTCGAGTTAACTGAGTACAAAGGTCAGAGATGCCTCCCAGGACTTCCCTGCCACTCCCACCACCCGAATTTGACTTCAGTTTACAGCTGATCTGTACCAAGTATGGGATACTGTGAGGGGGCAGGGAAGAATGAAGGGATGTTTAAAATGCAAACCTGAACTCAAAGCAGAGCAGGCCAGGCTGGCAAGCAGAGTGCTTAGGGCATGCCTGGGAAGGGGCAGGGAATGGGGGTCCGCCTATGGAGAGGAGATAAATTGCCTCTTGGCAGAGCAGACAGCAAGCTCAGAAGACACAGGTTTGCACCAGCACTGGTCAGAAGCGGTCTAGGGGGCCAGCCTGGCCAACATGGCGAAACCCCATCTCTACTAAAAATACAAAAATCATCCAGGTGTGGTGGTGCACGCCCGTAATCCCAGCTGCTCAGGAGGCCGAGGCAGGAGAATCGCTTGAACCTGGGAAGTGAAGGTTGCAGTGAGCCGAGATCACACCACTGCACTCCAGCCTGGGCGACAGAACGAGACTGTCTCCAAAAAAAAAAAAAAAAAAAAAAACACGGTCTAGGGTGCAGGTGTGGAGTTGGGATGCTGGAGAGCTAACACTGCCAGGTTTCAATGATCCCCAGAAGTTAGTACTAAAAACCTCACTCTGTATTGTAACCAAAGTCCCTTGAGTTCTAAGACAATATAGGAAAGAAGGAAATCTACCTGAGAAGCCTAGTATTTGGTGGTTAAAAAAAAAAAAAAAAGATAAAGAAAAAAAAAATGAAATCGGTCTAGCTTTCATAATCTTGAGATACTTTATTTATATGTGATGTCATTATCTTGAGGAGGTCTACTGGCCAGCTCAATAACGTTAGTTTTTTATTAAAATGTGTTTAAATCAAAAATTATTCTTCCAATACAACATTTTATCATTTTATCCCCCTTGTCTGCATCACCAAACAATTCATATCATATGGCAGCCTATAGGGATATTAGCCAAAGGGATACACAGTCAGGGCGACCTTTGCCCAAGTGTGAAGATGTTTATCCTTGGAGTTCTCCTTGTACACTCTTGCAATGAGGTCTCAGTGATGGGCAGATAGTACCTGTCCATAATACTGAAAATCACAATAGCCAAAAGAAAGATCACAATGACTAGCATGTACTGCTGACTTATTCTTTGTCAGGCAAGGTGTATTATCCAACATCCAACAGTCCCTGAATGTAGAAACTCATTGACATTTTATGAGGCTCAGAGAGGCGACACAAGCCACCTCCATACACACATAGAAAGGGGTGGGGCTGTGAATCAGTCTGGGCCTGACTGATTTCTCAGCTAAATGCAGAGACTCCAGCTGTCCTGGAACCAAGGACAGCATTCAGTTACTCCTCCTTTTGCAGAATCAATAGACCCAACACATATTAAAATGCATAAACCTTACACTTTAACTAGAAGAAAGATAAAGGCAAGCATTTGAGAACAACAGGGAACACAGGAGATAGCATTAGCTGCCTCTCTTTAGTCAATGGAGAGATATTATATAGGTTCTCCCTACCAGAGGTTCTTGAACCAGCAGCATCCGCATCACGGGGCGCCTGCTAGGAATGCTAGTTCCCAGGCCCAAGGCAGACTCCCTGAATCAGAAGATACATTGTAACAAGATCCCTGGGTGTTTTGTATGCTCATTAAAGTTTGAGACTTGCTGGTATGGAAAGGGCTGTAGCATTTAAAAAGAAGAATAACGTAAACACGTTTGCCTCCAGACCTCCACTGGTTAGTCTGACAGTGAGAATAGCTAACCTAATTCCTAATAAAGACCTCATCGGTAGCCTTGAAGTCCAGGCTTAAAATATTGGATTTTATCTTGTAAGTATTGGCAGCTATCGTTGCCTTGGAGAAAGTCAAATCGCTTAAGTTGCTCTGCAGCTACTTTTTAGAATTCAGGAGACACGCAGATGCCTACCAGGGCCAAGTTTAACACAGTAGCAGAAGTAGACATGGTAGTATATTAAGCATGTGCCCCTTGAAGTCATTCTCACTGTGTTTCCTTGAAAGACTCTGGTTGAACATGTAAGCAGCAACAGGTTATGTATTTCAAATTTGCCATTCAAATAAGTCAAGGTGAACTGGTCAGATCTTAGCGGATTTCAGTTTTTGAGCACAGGCCCAGTAAGTCCTCAGTTTCTGGAACTTGTTCCAGTCAAGGACAAGTCGCCCCGTCCATGTCTTACCTGGCTATGAATCTACGGCCTGCATCATGCTCTGCCAACTCCAGCAATGCCAGTGGGGTTGCCACTTGAGGATTCCACCCACTTCTATTTAGGAGAAGGGAGGAGAGGGATGAGGGAGGACCCTCCCTTTGCCCTGAATCTTCCGCGGGCTGCTTATCAACCTAAGAGTTCAGAGAGCTTGCTTCCCCTCCACCCTCACCTCCCTGCCTGTGTCGCCTCCCTGCCTGTGTCACCTCCTTCTGCCTGTCACCTCCTTCTGCCTGTGTCACCTCCCTGCCTGTGTCACCTCCCTGCCTGTGCCACCTCCTTCTGCCTGTGTCACCTCCTTCTGCCTGTCACCTCCTTCTGCCTGTGTCACCTCCCTGCCTGTGTCACCTCCCTGCCTGTGTCACCTCCTTCTGTCTGTGTCACCTCCCTGCCTATGTCACCTCCTTCTGCCATGCCTCCACCTCCTCTGACTTAGATAGGTTGTGGCTATTGTTTTTACCCTGCCCACTAGAATTCAGCTGTTGGGCCCAGAAAGGTACACAGGCTTTGCAGGAGGAAGCAGCACCAGTAAGCATTTGCTTTTATGTGCCTGTGGGTGCACCCAAGCCCCTGTGACTCAGCCCCTCCGTGCCTTCATGTCTGTTTCTATGGTAGAATTTTGGTTGAACGTTGCCCCAGACAGAGAGCCCTAGAGATGCATGCTTCTGGCCCACACTCAGGGAGGCCAGGTTTTAGCTGGGGAAGCTTCCTCTGGCCAGGTTTTAAACCTTGGCTGGAAGGGTGATGATGGAACTGCTGGCGTACCATTCTTCTGGGAAGGGCCAGATTGGTGTGCAAGACCCAGGGCGGAGCAGGCGTTCCCATCCTGTTGCCCAGGTAATATAAGCCACTTATTAAGGCAGAAGAGATTTTGCCTTTCTCATCCTGGTCTGAATCTCAGAGTGCAAACAGTATCATATCCCTCTTCATTTATCTTCTACATATCACACTGAATATTAATGTCTATCTAGTGCACTACACAGTATCATTTCATCATTTGTATCATCTTTAAATTGTATCATTTTTAAAACAACCATAAGAGGCGAAGTTATTTATCAATTGCATTTAAAGATGAAGAAACTGAAACACAGAGAGTTAATGAGTGACTGATCCACTTAGAACAGTTTCTGACATGCAAGTGTAAACTAAGTATTACCACTCAATGGGGGCATGGGGGTCCTCAGGGAAGTGCCTGCAGCACTCTGCCCTCTGGTTTCTTCCTTGCAATGGAATATGGTAGACCCTCCCTTACAGGGTCCTGGGAGGCCTCAATGAGAACTCAGTGGAAGGGGCTTAGCACAGTGCCTGACCCAAAGGAAGGACCAAACTGAACATCAGTTTCATATAGCAAGTAGCAGATCCAAGCCAAAAGCTGGATGAGTCAACCCTGTGTTCCTCACCCTGGCTCCGGACCACAAGACTCACCCCACTGTGAAGGGAACAAAGGCCATGGGTCACCAGGGAAACCTGCTGTGGAGCCAGGCTTTGCAGAGCCCAAGGGAACTTGGGTAGATAGAAGAGATGGGGAGAGGCCACCTGCTGAGGGGGGCCGGAGAGTGACTGCCTGGAAGCTGGCCCTGCCTCGAGGAACAGTCTTGCCTCTGCCTGTGTTCCAGGTGTGAGTGTGTCCCTGGCTACAGTGGGAAGCTCTGTGAGACAGACAATGATGACTGTGTGGCCCACAACTGCCGCCATGGGGCCCAGTGCGTGGACGCAGTCAATGGCTACACATGCACCTGCCCCCAGGGCTTCAGGTAAGACAGGAGGGCACCTCAGGAAGAAGACAGCCTGGGCCAGGTGGCAGGGGCTGGCGCTGACTGGCTAAGGCAGCCAGGGTGGAAACCCAGGCCCAGGTGGCCATAGCCCTGGTTCTGGGTGGTTCCTTGATTCCCCTGACACCTTTGCAGTCCTTACATGTCCCCATGAGGGAACTAGAGCCGGTACTGGTGATCCCACTTTGTTGATGGGAGAAGAGCTACTTGTGGCAACTCCATGTGAAAGCTGGGCTTAGATTCAGCTCACATAATGAATGTCAAGCTTGGGTAGGATGACGTCTGATGGAAGACACCACCATCTTGAAGCCCAGCTTGCAGGGTGGAGGTAACCACATAGCCACACTGACCAAAATCTTTCTAGGTTGGAGAACAAACATGATGGTTCCTCAGTGGTAACCTCTATTCTACTTCTATTGAATATTTTCAACGGAATGTTGACTTTTTTAACAGAATGTTGAATAATTTGATGACTCTAGATGCTTTATATAAGTGGACTCATACAGCACTTGTCCTTTGTCAGGCTTATTTCACTTAATATGATGTTCTCAAGCTTCATCCATGCTATTGGATATGTCCGAATTCCCTTTGTTTTTACTGCTGAAGAATGTTCCATTGGACAGATAGGCTACATTTTGTTTATCCATTTACATTTCCATGGGTGAGAATGTGCCGTTTTAAGCAATCACCCCCAGGCAATTCTGATGACACTGAAATGTAGGGACCTCTGCTCAAGTCCAGCTCCATTATTTTATTTCTTGGAGACGGAGTCTTGCTCTGTTCTCCAGGCTGAACTCTCTCACTCCTGTGCTCAAGCAGTCCTCCCCCATAACTGGGACTATAGGCTCGTGCCACTGTGGCTGCCCCAAACTCTCTTATCTTAAAAATGGGAAATCTGGGACTTAGAGAAGGAAAAGCTCTTGCCCTAGTTAGCGGCAGGGCTGAAACTAGCCCCTGGAACTAGTGTTACTTCCCACCTCACTCCACCGCTCTACCCAAGGTTCTCTGGCCTGAGTAACTGTGATTGTCTCCTCTCGGCCATTCTCCTATCTTCCTCCCGGTTCTCTCCCCCTGCTTCCAGTGGACTCTTCTGCGAGCACCCCCCACCCATGGTCCTGCTACAGACCAGCCCGTGTGACCAGTACGAGTGCCAGAACGGGGCCCAGTGCATCGTGGTGCAGCAGGAACCCACCTGCCGCTGCCCACCAGGCTTCGCCGGCCCCAGATGCGAGAAGCTCATCACTGTCAACTTCGTGGGCAAGGACTCCTACGTGGAACTGGCCTCCGCCAAGGTCCGACCCCAGGCTAACATCTCCCTGCAGGTGCGTCCCACCCTGCCCTGCCCTTAGAAGGACCTCAACACGCCCCAAGCTCTGATTGTTCGGAAAATTGCTGGAATGCCCCATCTTAGCAGTAAAGCACCATCAGGGACAACACTCAACTTGAGGACACCTGAACCAACTCATTCAGAGAGTTCTGTAGATAACTCCTGACCAGCTCTCACTGCAAACTGCAGCCCCCACTTCCAGCCTCATTCACTCATTCCTCCAGAAAATATTCATTCAACTATTGTACGCCAGACACTGTGCCACAGAACTCAGATTCAATTCGAGACAGACAAAACTTGTCTGAGGCAAAATGGCAAGGACAGGGACAGCGGCAACCCTGGGGGCTGTGGGAGCACATAGGAGAGGCAGTGATCACAGCCTGTGGAGGAGAATCAGGGAAGGCTCCCCAGAGGCAGTGATCACAAAGCTGAGATCTGAAGGGTGAACAGGAGCTTGCCTGATGAAGTGTAAAAGGGTGGTTGGGCCTGAGGGGACCGGAGAAGAACAGAAGTTGGGGGGTGTCCACATCTGGGGCTTATGGAGAAATCAGCTTGCAGCAAAGGTCCAGAGGAATGGAAAATCATTTAGCACAAACCAAGTTCTTTTCTAACTTCTCCCAGGCTCCTTACCTGTAGATGAAGCACATTTATTCCAAACTGCATTTCTGGGCAACATGAATATTATTCTGGAAGGGGGGTTGGCAGGGAAGGTGTAGTACAGACAAAGAACAGGCCCCTGCCTGCAGGTTTGCTGTGGAGAAGGAGCCACCTGGGTTGGGCATTTCTGGGTGCTACTGGGCACTAACTAGGGCTCTGGCCTTTTTTTTTGGTTATGGCCCCATTAGCTCAGGTTTAAACCTTGGCTCGTGGGCTTATGGAGAAAATACCTATTCAACAAAGATCTATTTGGTACCTATATATGCCAGGCATTATTCTAGACACAGAAGTTGTAGAAGTGCACAAAAACTTCAAACTGCCTCACCTTGTGAAGCTTGCAGCCCAGTGCACAGGCCTCTGAGATAAGGGTTGACCATGGGCACAAACAAGGAGGAGGCTCGGGCTGTCATCACCCACTCCTGCCTTCCACCCTCAGTCCCACCCACCCAGGCTAGTCAGGACAGCTCCCAGTGCCCCCCGCATCTAGATGTCCTCTCAAACTTACCTGCTTCACACCCCATTCCTCAGGCCAGACGTATCAGGTGATGGGGACCCATCCACTAATCCAAGAATCTCATTCCCGGTGGCTGGCTGTGAGTGCAACTTCTGAAACCAGTGACTTTCAGCCTTGGCAATACTTTAGAATCACCGAGAGAACTTTTTAAATCATCTTTAGCCAGGTGTAGTGGCTCACGCCTGTAATCCCAACAATTTGGGAGGTGGAGGCGAGTGGATCACCTGAGGTTAGGAGTTCGAGACCTGACTGGCCAACATGGTGAAACCCTGTCTCTACCAAAAGTACAAAAATTAGCTGGACATGGTGGTGTGTGCCTGTAATTCCACCTACTTGGGAGGCTGAGGCAGGAGAATAGCTTGAATGCAGGAGGCAGAGGTTGCGGTGAGCCGAGATCATACCACTGCACTACAGCCTGCGCAACAGAGCAGGACTCTGTCTCAAAAAACTAAATAAATAAAAAAATAAAATTATCTTTGCCTGGGGCCCACCTGCAAGAGATTCATGTGTAGCTGGTCTGGGGTAAAGTCTAGACACTGGCATTTTTTTAATTCCCCAGATGACTCTTAGCACAGTGCCTGGTTCCTAGCAAACATTGAATTAATGATCATTTTTAGCATTTTCTTTATATCTCTTATTATTCAACCAGGCACAGTGCCTCATGTCTGTAATCCCAGGACTCTGGGAGGCCAAGGTGGGTGAATCATTTTAGGTCAGGAGTTTGAGACCAGCATGGTCAACATGGTGAAATCCTGTCTCTACTAAAAATACAAAAATTAGCTAGGCATAGTGGTAGGCACCTGTAGTCCCAGCTACTTAGGAGGCTGAAGCACCAGAAACGCCGGAACCTGGGAATGGAGGCTGCAGTGAGCCGAGATTGCGCCACTGCACTCCAGCCTGGGCCAAGATTCTGTCTCAAACAAACAAACCAAAAAAAAAAACCCTTATTGTTCCACTTTATACAGAGACACAGAGGCCAAAGAAGGGCTGGGACTTGGATGGAATCATGTTGTACACCAGAGGGAGAGGGCAGATTAGAGCTCGGGCCTCCTGACACCATAAATACATGAACTTAGTGGTGCATAGTAGGTGCTCAGTAAGAATGTGTTGAACTGGTTTGCTCAGTCAGCACTTGCTGAGGTGTAAGTCCAGGCCTTACCTTCTGGGGATTTACCTACTAGATGGAGGAGGAAAGATGGATGTGAATTTAGACCCAGCACAGATTCAGAAGCTGCTGCCTGGAAGAGGGTTCTGTGAGATGAGCAGGGGAGGTTCAGTCTCAGGTAAGCCCTGACTAATACGCCCTGGCTGCTTTCTCCAGGTGGCCACCGACAAGGACAACGGCATCCTTCTCTACAAAGGAGACAACGACCCCCTGGCGCTGGAGCTGTACCAGGGCCACGTGCGGCTGGTCTACGACAGCCTGAGTTCGCCTCCAACCACAGTGTACAGGTAAGGGCCTGCTCCCTCCTGACCCACCGTGTGTTCCTCCACATCCTCCTGCCTCTGGGCCTGGGACTCAGAAGGGAGACCCTAGGGATCTCAGGTGTCCCTTCTCCTGGCCTCTACCATGCATATGCTCACGCACACACACCTCCTCCTCGCAGGGTGGTGGGTGGGAAGGAGAAAAGTGGTATCAGAGGAAGAGGCTGAGGCAGGCAGGCCGGTGGAGGGGAGGTGACACCTCATCACCATAAGATAAATGGGCAGCTGGCCACTGTGTGGGAGTGCGTGCTGCAGTGAGGACAAGGCTGCTTAATGAGGTGCCCTTTTCAAAATGTCATCTTAATCTTTTATTATTTTAAGAAAGACAACAGGGGACAATTAGCATGCAACTCAAGGGGAAGAAACTCAAGGGCATTGAGGGAGCAGGGCCACTCCGTAGGTGACTTTCAAATCGTTCTACAGGGCAGCTTTTCCTAAACTTCAGCCTCTCCAGCAGCTTGTGCATGAACGGAGTGGCAGCTGGACTTTCACTTCACATGCTGCCTTACGGCAACTTTCAACTGCTCACTTTTTTTTTTTTTTAGATGGAGTCTTGCTTTTTTGCCCAGGCTGGAGTGCGGCATAGCAATCTCAGCTCACTGCATCCTCCGCCTCTCGGGTTCAGGTGATTCTCCTGCCTCAGCCTCCCTGGTAACTAGGATTACAGGCACCTGACACCACACCTGGCTAATTTGTGTATTTTTAGTAGAGATGGGGCTTCACCATGTTGGTTAGGCTGGTCTCGAACTCGTGATCAGGTGCCCCGCCCACCTTGGCCTCCCAAAGTACTGGGATTACAGGTGTGAGCCACTCCACCTGGCCAACCGCTCACTTTTTGAATGTAGCTGCTCCTTACGGAATTATCATCTGGAGAGTCACAGATATGCTAGTTGGGTATGTTAGATTTTTTTCCGCTTCTCAGTAATAAATACTAAATAACTATTAAAAGTTATAAATATTTTTATAATAGTTATAAAAATGACTACTAAAAGTTAAAAATGTCTGTTACACCTCAAATCACGTCAAACTACCAGTAGAAGTAGAGCCAAGCCTTATGGAAGCCACAGTACAAAAGAGAGGCCACACTGTCCCCTCGGAGGCAAGAGCACATTTCACAGGGATTGGTGAGGAACTGCAACTTTGAGACTTTTTTATCTCTGTTAACTAAATCTTTTCTTCCATTAAAATTTTATATAGAGGCCCCACTTCTGTAATCCCAGCACTTTGGGAGGCTGAAGCGATTAGATCACAAGGTCAGGAGTTCAAGACCAGCCTGACCAATATGCTGAAACCCCACCTTAATTCAAATTACTAAAATTAGCCAGGCATGGTGGCGCATGCCTGTAGTCCCAGCTACTCGGGAGGCTGAGGCAGGAGAACCACTCGAACCTGGGAGGGGACGTTGCAGTGAGCCAAGATCATGCCACTGCACTCCAGCCTGAGTGACAGAGTGAGACTCCATCTCAAAAAAAAAAAAAAATTATATTGAACTTAAGAATCATAAATACATAGAAGCAAGACCACCCTGCAGGGTTGGAGGGAACAAAGATTCCCCCTCCACACACACTGTAATCAAGGCCCCTGATAAATCATCCAACAAACCCAGTTTGAAAGCCATTAGCTTAAAGCAGTGGTTCTCAAAGTGTAGTCCCCGAGGCAACAGTACCAGCATCGCCTGCGGGCATGATAGATATGCACATTTTCAGGCTGTACCACAGAACTACTGAATCCGAAACCCCAGGGGTTAGCTCTGACACCCCTGTGCTTCAGAGGGCCTTCCAGGTGATTCTGGTGCACAAGTCTCAGAAGCACCCGTTTCCACAGGAAAACCTCCTGCAGAAGGAGTGGTCTGAGTTGGGCCTTGAAGAAAGGGAAGAACTTGTGAGAGCAGAGGGAACAGGTGGGCAAGCCATGCTGGGAGAATGGCAAAGACAGACAAGGGGCAAGGAAAAGGGCGTTGACCAGAGTGGGAGGCTCCTGGTGGAGGGTGGGTAAAGACCAGCCAGGTTAGGACAGTCAGGCACAGCAGACACCAGAAGAAAGAGCTCACCCCCATGGTCTTCCTAGAGTCTGGGCTGCTTAGCCTCTGTGTCCCTGGAGCCATGGGTCCTGGGCCAAGTGGAGAGGACAGAGAGCCAAGGAGGCAGGGCCAGGGCAGCCTGTGAAGTATTTGCTGTCACATAAATCCAGATGAAAACAAGTGATTCAGCCTCTTCGGTTCCCCCCACCAGCACCACCATGTAATGTGAGCAATAGCAGGATCTACCTCCTAGGGCAGTCAGATGATTGAAGTAACTTTGGAGGAAGCACTTGGCAAATTAAGCCTTTTCAAGGACAGAAGGTGAAAGCCAGGCTTCCAGAAGCAGCTGAGCCCTACCCTGAGCTGGGGGCCTTCCCAGGCAGAGCCCAGCGTTTGCCCTCTGCTGACGTTAGCTGTCAAGGCTAGTGATTTGGTAAAGGGCCGGTATGGGTGGTAGGAATGTCGCAGCACCATGCTGAGTTAGGAAATGGAAGGTCAGAGAATTGCGTGTCCGGAAGCTGCTGTTAGGGAGCCTTGAGGCTGAGCAGGTAGGTGGCCCTGGAGAGATGCCAGGCTCTGTCTTAGCCATGGGGAGACCAAGTTAAGGATGTCCAGGCATTCCCAGCCTAGATCTGCATGCTGAGCCAGTAACAGATCTTTAGTACCCTTCTTCCCATTCACAATCCTCAGGGGCCCAAGGCTCTAGCAATTCCACATTAAAATGGTTTTGCTTCCAAACACTTTTCCCTGTGGCAGCCCTGTTCCTGTTCCCAGTAGTACACTCACACTCACTCCACATTGATCAGGCCCCATGTTTGGGCCAGACCCTGGGCTAGGCACAGAGGCCAGAGAGCTAAACAAACATAGTCCGGGGAAGAAGACACACGTATCAATGAGCAGTGGTTCCACAGCAGAATCAAATCATTCTCACTGGGGGCACTGGTGTCATGCTACAGGCACACCAATGATGAAGCAAAGTTATTTTTTGTTTTGGGGGTTTTGTGGGGTTTTTTTATTTTTGAGACAGTATCTCGATGTGTCACTCAGGTTGGAGTGCAGTGGCGTGATCACAGCTCCCTGCAATCTCCACCTCCCAGGCTCAAGTGATCCTCCTACCTCAGCCTCTTGAGGAGCTGGGACTGCAGGTGTGCACCACAACATCTAACTAATTTTTGGTTTTGTTTTTTGTGGGAGAGACAGAGTTTCATCATGTTGCTCAGGCTGGTCTTGAGCTCCTGGGCTGAAGCAATTTGTCTGCCTTGGCCTCCCAAAGTGCTGGGATTACAGGCATGAGCCACTGTGCTCAGCAGGAGCAAATATTTTTGCTTGGAGGACCTTGGAGGAGGAGGCAGTGTTTGATCTGAGACATGACCTGTGCCTCAGAAGCATTTTCTTAGGCTGAGCAGCGAGGAAGCCCTGGGGAGGAGGAGGCCCCATCAGCCAGCATGGAAACCACGTGGCAGGGCTGGGGTTAATGGAGGGCACAGGCTGAGCTGGCCAGCAGCTGAGGGGGCCAGGAGGCCAGTGCAGCCACAAAAAATGAGATCTCCTCCTCAGCATCAGTGCAACAACCTCCAACCACCCAGGAAGGCCGCCTTGGCCTCAGAGTCAGAGCCAGGGAGCTCAACCAAAGGTTTTCTAATCGGCAGAATTGGCAGCCACCAGCTTTTGGCCCACTAAGGCCCAGTGACCAGCCTCAGAGTGAGGATGACAGCCTGGGTTCAACAGGGACTTGCAGGCTAGATTTCATGGTCTCCATTCTGTCCACGCTTGATGTTGTTCATCTGCACAGCCGTAATCACAGGTTACAACAAGGCAATACTACGATGATGAGGTGCAGGTGACAAGGGCACATCAACATTCTATTCTAGGCCCCAGGGCAAATACACAGAAAAGCCCACCTGAGCCCCTTCTTGCCCCAGAATGTGGTCAGACTTCACTATTCCTTGGCACTGAGACTTGAGAGAAGGCCACACTCACCTGCCAGCAAGACCAAATGGCCACATAGGTAACAGACATGGGGAAAATGGGCTGGGGTCCCCATAGGGAGTGGTGAGGGCTGCAATAGCCTTGAGGGTGGAGCCCCATCCAAAGGAGCAGCTGACCTCAGCTCCAGCAGACACTGCCATGTGGGAATACAGATTATCAAAAGAAGCAGGACCATCAGGGTTTCTATGTGAGATATCTAAGTTTTTGAATGTTGGCCATTTTAAAACACAGCATGGGAGCTCTCTTTGAATGCAATGCAGTGCATGCTCTCCAAGTCTTGATTTCTGCAATCCTATCCACTGCCAAGGTCTTTGTCTCATTCGATCCTCACTCCTATTTTAGAGATAAGAAGCCTCATGTTAGAAGCCCAGAAAGTGGCAGAGCTAGGATTTAAATCCGGGTCAGTTTTCCACCCAAACCAGCTCTCCCACCGTGCTGGCTCTGGGACATGAAGGGCAGGGCCAAGAGAGAGTGGAGGCTGTGCTACAGGAGTAGGGGGTTGCTGCAGTGGGGCCTGAGGTTTTGCTGCCGACCCGAAACCTCAGAACCTGTGTTACTGTGAGCCTCTATCGCCACCTAGTGGTCACAACTCAACATCCAGGTTTGAGCAACCAGCACCTAGAGGAATAACCAACCCTTCCTCCCTCCCTCAGTGGCCTAGGGTCCTGTGAGACTTGAACTTCAGCCCTGCCTCCACCACGCCCACCCTAAGACTTCAGGCTGAGCACCTTAAGTCTCTAACTTCAAAAATGGAGGAAAAAGTATGCCTCCTTTTCCTGGGGGTTGTTAGGGTTAAATAAGAGAATAGAAGTTAACTGCTTAGCATAGGGTAGCACAATGCCTGGCCCCTACTACGGGATTAACACTGGTGCACCATTATTATTAAAAGCAAGAGAAAGCTGGGCATGGTGGCTCACACCTGTAACCCCAGCACTCTGGCAGGCCGAGGCAGGAGGATCACTTGAGCCCAGGAGTCTGAGAGCATCCTGGGCCACATAGCGAGACTCCATCTGTGCAAAAAAATTAAAAAAAATAGCCAAGCACAGTAGTGCACACCTGTGGTGCTGGCTGCTTGAGAGGCTGAGGCAGGAGGATCACTTGAGCCCTGGAGGTCAAGGCTGCAGTGAGCTGTGATTGTACCACTGCACTGCAGCCTAGGTGACAGAGCAAGACCCTATCTCAAAAAATAAATAAATAAATGAAAGCAGAGGCAAAAAGGCCATGGGCCACTCTGGCCAATTCCTGTGGTCATGCCAGTTCCAGGCAGGATGCATGCAGCCCTTCCCTGACAGCTCCAGAGCTCCCCACCTCCCAGTTGGCACCAGTTCAGTCTGGCCCAGTGAGGAAGACCCTCAGAGCTCCCTCCTCTCTCCTGAAATCCTTAAATATCTCTCCAGGAGACTAATTACTGGCGCTCGGGACCACTATATAGTCATTTCTTTTAGAATGAACCTTAGGTTGTTATTGTTTTTTTCCATTTTTTTCTCTACTTTTGTCACAGTAGAGCCATTTTCCCATTGTTACTTTATTTCAAAGGCCAAGATTTAATAATGATTTGGTTATTTTTTTCTTTTTTTCGAGACGGAGTTTCACACTGTCACCTGGGCTGGAGTACAGTGATGAGATCTCGGCTCACTGCAACTTCTGCCTCCCAGGTGTTCAAGTGATTCTCCTGCCTCAGCCTCCTGAGAAGCTAGGATTACAGGCGCCTGCCACCATACCCAGCTAATTTTTTTTGTATTTTTAGTAGAGACAGGGTTTCGCTATGTTGGCCAGGCTGGTCTTGAACTCCTGACCTTGTCATCTGCCCGCCATGGCCTCCCAAAGTGCTGGGATTACAGGCGTAAGCCACTGTGCCTGGCCATAATTTTTCCTTCAAAGGCAAGTAGAAATGGAGGTATCCTGACTTAGGGATGGTGGGGAAAAAAAAAAAAACAGAGCCTTTAGCCCTCCCTACCCTGAACCTCCAGGGACCCACAGTTTGAAAAACACTGGCTTTAGCCATTATATCCAGGACAACCTGGTTAAAAGGTGCCAGGAAGAGACAACCTGTTAACCCAAGAGCACCCACTGGCATAGATAACGCTATGGGAGGTTTGGATTTGGAAGCAATCCTGATTTTGAACCTCAGTTCCAGCACTTCTTAGCAGTGTGGCCTCTATCAAGTTACTTACCTTCCTTCCCTAAAATGGGACTCCCAACAGTCCTCTCCTCAGAGATGGGAATGAGCCAGTAGAAGTGTACAGAGACTCAAAGCCCTGGGTGGCTATAAGGTTGTAAAATCAGCAGGCAGGCTCTTCCAGGTCCCACTAACCTACTCCCCCACCCCAGCTGCTGCCACACCCAGCTCTTCCAAGCCCAGAGTAAAGTCAAGGAGTCATCATTTCCACCTTTCACTGAGCACTTGCCAGGTCTCAGAGGCCACATATTGCCCATTAACACCCAGTGTAGGTCTGAGCACGGTGGCTCATACCTAAAATCCCAACACTTTGGGAGGCCGAGGCAGGCAGATCACTTGCAGTCAGGAGTTCAAGACCTGCCTGGCCAACATGATGAAACCCTATCTCTACTAAAAATACAAAAATTAGCCAGGCTTAGTGGTGGGTGCCTGTAATCCCAGCTACTCAGGAGGCTGAGGCAGGAGAATTGCTTGAACCAGGGAGGTGGAGTTTGCAGTGAGTTGAGATGGCACCACTGTACTCCAGCCTGGGTGGCAGAGTGAGACTCTGTCTCAAACAAAAAAAGTGTAGGCCAGGCACAGTGGCTCACACTTGTAATCCCAGCACTTTGGGAGGCTGAGGAGGGAAGATTACTTGAGCCCAGGAGTTCAAGGCTGCAGTGACTGATGATTGCACCATTGCACACCATCCTGAGCAAAAGAGCAAGACCCCATCTCTTATTAAAAAACAACAGTGTTGTAAAATGAGTTTAAAACTCGTTGAATAGAAGCAGAAACAGGCTTACAGAAGTGATATGACTTGCCCAGGGTCCCTCATCTAGGGTGATCCCAGATCTCTCTCCACAAAGCATGACCTGGCTGAAGGTTATATCTGGAGCCTACCTAGGACTCTCCCATGTGGGCATCAGATGAGGTCCTCCAGGAAGCCTAGTGCTGGGGCACTGCAGAGCCCAGCACTTTGTCTAGGGCAGGAGCCAGTGACCACACAGTCCTCTCTCATCTGTGACTCCTGCCAGACCACTGTCTCCAAGCTGGGTACCCCTGGAGGCTGTACACCAGGGCCTGGGATGGCAAGAAGGAGAGAAGGAGTTGGGCCTGGAGCCAGCTGCTAGGCAGGAGCAGGTGGCATGTGTTCGCTGTATCTGTATGTGTCTATAATGGGAAAACAGCTGCCCTGGCTCCCTGAATCTTAATGTTGGAAGAGAATGCCTGAGCTGCAGCCTCTTTACAGCTCCCTTTCTGACAGGTGGCTGCCCAGCATCTGTTGACACACCTCCAGGGTGGTGAGCTCATTTGCATCCAAACAGCATCCATTGATAGGACACTTTGGGATATACCTGCATATTTTTTGCATTTGTGGTTAGAAAACTGTGTGAGGGCCCAAGGTCACAAGTTTATGTTCTCTGCACGGGGCCCTCCCTACCCCTCCTGCTTTTATCAGCCCATCTGTCATAGGCCTCTGCCTTGCTCTCAGCTTGCAACTTGGAGCAGCTGGAGGCTTCTGAAATAGAAATAGCTCTACCTTCATAGGGCTTCTTGGCTGCCCATCACAAAAGCAGATTCCTCAGTGGCCTCTTTTACCCACCACTCCACCTCCCACTACCCTATCTCTTGGCTAGACCTTATATTGGTTAGTTGTCATTTGATTTAGAGGAAAGGCTAAGGAAAGTGGAATGGAAGCTTTGTGAGTGCAGTTACCCTATGTGCCCTGTATGTCACTGATCCACAGCACCCGGGACAAGGTGGCCCACAGCAGATGGTGGGTGGATGAAGGATGGATGAAAGATGGTTGAAGAATGGATGAAGAATGGATGGATGGATGGGATGGATGGATGAAGAGGGTAAATAAGTAGGTGGGTAGGTGGAGAGATGGATAGGTGGATGGATAGAGAAGAGGGTGGATGGGTGGATGACGGATGGATGAATAGGATGGGATGGATGAAGAGGGTAGATAAGTAAGTGGGTGGGTGGAGAGATGGATAGGTGGACGGATGGAGAGGAGGGTGGATGGGTAGAATAGATGGGAAGGAAGGGTGGATGGTTGAATGGGTGGATGGACAGTTGGATGAATGAGTGGGAGGAGAGATTTCCCAATGGATTTGAGTGGGTCCTGGACTCCTGCACGTCCTCTGCCATCACTTTCTCCCAGGGATCAGCACTAGAGCAAGGATCACTAGCTTTGCAGACAATGGTACTTGTTAGTATTCTAAATAATACTAAAATAACTGCTCACATTTTCCCAGCAATTGACAAAGCACCATTTTTTTTTTTTTTTTTTTTTTTTTTTTTTTTTTTAAGAAATAGGGTTGTGCTATGTTTCCCACGCTGAACTCGAACACCTGGGCTTAAGTGGTCTTCCTGCCTCAACCTCCCAGCTTGTCAAGTAGCTAGCACTACAGGCACATGACACCATGCCTGGTTACAAAGCACTTTCACTTACCCTCTCTTATTCGAACTTCATGATAGTTCTGTGAGGTTATTCTCCCCTTTTTACAGATGAGGAGACTGTGACCGAGATGTTCTGTTCCTATGATTGGTTATGGTTCCATCCAGCAGCAAGGGGCTAGAATGGACTCTGTTTTCTTCACTACACCCCAATTTAGCCTGTCTTCTCCTAAGCATTTCTCTTGCCTTTTTGGCTGCTGAAATTTCTAAATCTGGGTTAGTCACTGAAACTGTACCTGCCTGCCTAATCAGTGCCATCCCTGCTGGGATCCTTTTGTTGGTGCCAACAGGGATTTGCTAGGGAGAATTCACGGAGAGAGGGAGCCTCCATATGTATCCCAGACACCTGAACAGATAAGGTAGAGCTCAGCCTACTCCTCAGAGAGCTTCAGGGAAGGAGGAGGTGCCACATTCCCCAACAACTCCCATCATCTCCCACCACTGTTCCCTCTTCAGCCCCTGTGGGAGGGTGAGGCGCTGGAAAGAGCAGAACTTGGAAATCAAAAGTGTTGCCTACAGATTCTGTCTCTTGCCTGAACTAGCTGGGTGACCTCAGATAAATCACTTACCCTCTCTGGGCCTTGGTGTCTTCATCTGTGATAAAGGGTATCTGGCATCCACTTCATAGAATTGTTATAAGGTTCAAATAAGTGAACCACTTAGCATCATGTCTGGCTCAACTGGGCCCTCGTTGAGTGTCTGCTGGCCCTGTTAGAAGCAGCATGGGGAAAGGGTATGTGCAGACTGAATATCCCATAACTAGCTGGGCACGGTGACTCACACTGGTAATCCTAGAACTTTGGGAGGTGGATCACTTCAGGTCAGGAGTTCAAGACCAGCCTGGCCAACATGGTGAAAAACCCATCTCTGCTTGAAATACAAAATTAGCTGTGCAAGGTAGCATGAGCCTGTAATCCCAGCTACTCGGGAGACTGAAGCAGGAGAATCACTTGAACCCAGGAGGTAGAAATTGCAGTGAGCCAAGATCATGCCATTGCACTCCAGCCTGGGTGACAGAGTGAGACTCCAAAATCCTCCAATGAGCATTTCCTTCAAGTATCATGTGGGCACTCAAACAGTGTGGGATCTTGGAGTTTTTCAGATTACGGACATCTGACCTGGGCCTCAGTTCAAATTCTTGCTCTATCACTTATCAACTGTGGTGCCTTAGGTAAATTCCTTAGCCACCCTGAGCTACTATTACCTCATTTCTGTAGTAGAGATACCAAACTTAACATAGCATGAGTATTATAAGGCCTTATTTCCCCAAATGTGGCATGCAACCACTGGTGGTACATGAGGTGACCTTAGGGGGGACAACAGCAAAATATTGAAATTTTAACTATAAAAGACGTTTTTTGTTTTGTTTTTGTTTTTGAGACAGAGTCTCGCTCTGTTGCCAGGCTGGAGTGCAGTGGTGCAATATCGGCTCACTGCAACCTCCATCTCCTGGATTCAAGCGATTCTCCTGCCTCAGCCTCCTGAGTAGCTGGGATTACAGGTGCGTGCCACCATGCCCAGCCGCCCAGCTAATTTTTGTATTTTTAGTAGAGACGAGGTTTTACCATGTTGGCCAGGATGGTCTCGATCTCTTGACCTCATGATCCACCTGCCTCAGCCTCCCAAATTGCTGAGATTATGATGTGAGCCACCGTGCCTGGCCAAGAGTTTGTTTTATATATACTAGAAAAAAATATTAAAATGACATCAAGGGCACGGTGGCTCACGCCTGTAATCCACGCACTTTGGAGGCCAAGGCAGGTGGATCACCTGAGGTCAGGAGTTCAAGACCAGCCTGACCAACATGGTGAAACCCTGTCTTAAAAAAAAAAAAAAAAGACATCAAAACATTATTTTTTAGAACAATGCTAACCTTTATCCTTATTGATATTTAAGGGGGAAATTGGACAGTTGAAATAAGTGTGTTGAGTAAATAGGGGTCCAGGCAGCATGCCAACAGAGCAGGAATTGAGAAGAGGGTCTGGGAATGGAGTTTGCTTAACTCTATGAAATAATAGAAAAGAATGCAAATAATGATAGCCAAATGCAATACCTGACCCTAGACTAAATCCTGGACTGGAAGGAAATAACTGCTGTAAAGGACATTATTGGGTCCACTACAGAATTAGAATACAGATGATAGACTAGATAACAATGTGGTATCCATGTTAAATTCACCAAAGTTGACAACTGCACGGTGCTTATGTAAGAGAATATCTGTCCTTAGGAAATGCACACTGAGGTATCTAAGGATAAAGGCTGTGATGTATGTAACTTACCTTTAAATGGTTCAGAAACATGTATGTATATATACAATGCAGAGAGAAATCAACCAAGCACAATGGAGTAATGGGAGAAACTGGGTAATAAGCATTTTCTGTAACTGTTTTTATTTTTACAACTTAACGTAAGTTTAAAGTTATTTTCAAATAGAAAGTAAAAATGTAAGCACTGCAGGTCAAGTCCACAGCCCAGGGCCCAGCCATGGAAGCCACTTAGTGAACTCTCCGGCTTTCTCCCCTTCTCTCCTGGCCAGTGTGGAGACAGTGAATGACGGGCAGTTTCACAGTGTGGAGCTGGTGATGTTAAACCAGTCCTTGAACCTGGTAGTGGACAAAGGAATCCCCAAGAGCCTGGGGAAGCTCCAGAAGCAGCCAGCAGTGGGCATCAACAGCCCCCTCTACCTTGGAGGTAATGCCCTCTTTCCCTACCACCTCCAGCACCTCCACTTCCCACCAGCCCTCTGTGCTCCGGTACCAAAACCCAGGCCACTGCCAAAGCCAATCAGGGAAAGCTTCCTGGAGCAAGGAACAACCTCTTGCTCCAAGCTGATCTCTAAAAGGGTGAACAGGCATTAGCCAGGCTATGGGAAAAAGATGATTTTGGACAGGTGCTTGGAAAGGGGAGAGAGCAGGACTCCTTCTGGAGACTACAAGTTGTGAGGGGGAAGGGCACAAAGCAGGAGGCAGGAGATGGAAGCAGGGTCTAGGCTCTGCTAAAGTCTGCCAGCTTCAGGTCATATTCCCTCTGCTCTGCCACCTCCTCAAACCCTGAGAGGTTCAATTAATGAATGTAGAAGAACAAGTTTGAGATTAAAATCAAAGGCCAAAAATGGAAGCAAGCCAGATGCCATGGCTCACACTGTAATCCCAACACTTGGGGAGCCCAAGGTGGGAGGATTGCTTGAGCCCAGGAGTTGGAGAGCAGCCTAGGCAACATAGTGAGACCTCATCTCTATAAAATAATAGCTGGGACTACAGGTGCATCGTAGCGAGCACCTGTAGTCCCAGCTCCTTGAGAGGGTGAGGTGGGAGGATCGCTTGAGCCCAGGAGGTTGAGACTGCAGTGAGCCACGATTGTGCCACTATCCTCCAACCTGGGTGACAGAGTGAGACCTTGTCTTTAAAAAAAAAAAAAAAGCCATCAGTTTGGCAGAGTCTGGGCCTGAAAGGCAGCCACTGCACCAATAGTTGTCAAAGGGTTAACTATAAAAAAAGCTACCAGAACCGCTCCTTCTGTCCCAAGATTCCTGAGACTTCACGCACAGAGTCCACCTGCAGATACTGGCACAGGCCTAGGAGAGGGCATCGTTAATGGGCAGTTCAGATGCAGGGAGGCCAGGGAAAGCTCTGGGCCGAGGGCAGCCCCAGAAGGACACCACTTCTCCCTGGAGGAGGACTATGCCCCACCCCACCAGCTCCAGGTACAGCCAGAATAGAACTGTGCCTGCCTCCAAGCCAGTCCCAAGCTCTGAACTGTAGAAGGTGGGCAGAGAGTGGTATAGAAGGGGAGAGAAAACACAAATCAGACTTTATTGAAAAGCAAATTAGGTCTTTACTAACAGCCTCTTGAAGACCCTGAGAAGAGGGGTACACAGCACAGAAGGCAGCGAACTGGTCTAAAAACACTGAACCCCAAAGTCTCATTGATCAAGCCGCTTCCCCAGACCTTATCTTCTCTCCGCAGCCATAACTTGCCTGCCCTGGGATCTCTTGTGAGGCCTGGATCAAAGGGCTGAGGGGCCTGGTGGGGATGGCAGGTTATTTGGTACACTTGCCTATGGGGGCGGTCCCCTCAGTTCAGCCAGTGGGGTCATAGCACAGTGGGCAATCAGATCATCTCATTTTTTCTAGGGAAGCCCGAGATACAAATTTTTATGGGGAGTTTTCTAATATTGCTATTAGCAACAAATTCACGTTTTTAAAGGAGTCCCAGTGCAGGATCAAGGATGCAGGTCCCTCTGTGGACAAAGTCCAAGGTTTTGGCCCATTAACCTCCTTTGAACAGCAGAGGCCCAGAGCTCTGATCATTTAGCCGTCAACGTGTTAAAAGTGCTTTCTCGCTCTGAGGACAGCAGTGTGGCAGGGGAAGGTCTTCAGGCCACTGTCCTGGCTCCCCTCCCACAGGCATCCCCACCTCCACCGGCCTCTCCGCCTTGCGCCAGGGCACGGACCGGCCTCTAGGCGGCTTCCACGGCTGCATCCACGAGGTGCGGATCAACAACGAGCTGCAGGACTTCAAGGCCCTCCCGCCGCAGTCACTGGGGGTCTCACCAGGCTGCAAGTCCTGCACCGTGTGCAAGCACGGCCTGTGCCGCCCCGTGGAGAAGGACAGCGTGGTGTGTGAGTGCCACCCGGGCTGGACAGGCCCACTCTGCGACCAGGAGGCCCGGGACCCCTGCCTCAGCCACAGGTCAGTGTCCCAAAGCCCTGGGTGTGTGCTTGGGCTCCCAGCATGGCCTCAGCCCCACCCCACCTGAGAAATAGGCACTACTGGATTCTGGAGCAATTGCAGTCAGGCTGCAGATAGGATCTGTGGAAGTGTAACTGCTTAAGAGTTCAAGAGGCTGAGCCTACTTACAGGGATCAGCATAAGAGGGCCTTGCCCAAAATACTTGTCTCTACCAGGTGGCCTTCAGAACCTGTCCAGAGCCACAGTGAGCCCCTGACTTCTCTGTGGGAATTAGAAAAAGGCACCCATGTGGGCAGACTCAGCCTGTGCAAGGCACCAGGGGTATATAACCACACACAGTCAAACCACATTTAATAGTTTAAGCAACTACTCATTCAACAAAGATTTGCTGAGTTCCTGCTATGTACCAGGCCTCAGGAGATCCAGTACTGTCAGTGTTAAGAAACTGGAATCAGCCAAAAATAATACCAGAGCCAACATTGGCAATGTGGTTGGCTAAACACATTGCCACATCAGTCAGGAAATGATCTGAAATCAGGAATAAGGAAAGGGTTTGAGCTTCCTATGTTGCTCTTGAGCATGCACACGTGTGTGTGTGTGTGTGTGTGTGTGTGTGTGTGTGTGTGGTGTGTGTGTGTGTGTGTGTGTGAGACTCTGTAATATGGATCCTGGCCCTGCATGTCATCTCAATAGGGAGAGTGATGTTTGTGATTCAGAATACAGGCTTTACTGTCATTCTTTTCCACAGGTGAAATGTACTGCCTAGGAGCAATAGACAAAGAGTTGTGATGAAAATTCAGAGCAATACTGGGTGTAAAGCACTTAATTCCTGGTACATAGCCAGGGGTACCTGTTGGTAGTAGTGGGGTGGTAGTAATTCTTATTTAAGATGCTAAAGCAATTAAAATGTATAGCGAATGCCTAGATTCTTCCAAGCAGTTGCTACTTGGCTACATGAGGTGTGTGTGTAAATCAGCAAGCCAGCCTCTGCTGTGGCCACAGCTCACAGTGAATGCTGGGTGACACTTGCAGGCTTCTGGCTGGTTGGCCAGGGGAGCAGGGTGGTTAAGAAAAGAGATAGATGCTCAGCGTAGGAAACGAAGAAGGCTATTGGACTGCATGCAGCTCTGGCTCTCCTGGTCCCTGGCTGGGTGGACAGAGGGAGTCCTGAGCAGCACCAACTCTGGCCTGGCTCCCTTTCCATCCTCCCCTCTGCCCCCAGCTGCAGCCATGGAAAATGTGTGGCAACCGGGACCTCATACATGTGCAAGTGTGCCGAGGGCTATGGAGGGGACTTGTGTGACCACAAGAATGACTCCGCCAACGCCTGCTCAGCCTTCAAGTGTCACCATGGGCAGTGCCACATCTCAGACCGAGGGGAGCCCTACTGCCTGTGCCAGCCCGGCTTTAGCGGGGAGCACTGCCAACAAGGTGGGTCTACGGTGCCTGCGGGAGGGAAGAAGCAGGGGTCAGAGTTGGTCTTCACATCCAGATCACCTCAGTTCCAGTTCTGGCTGTGCCACTTAAAGGCTAAATGACCTTGGTACAGTCACTTTCTGAGCCTCAATTTGAAAACAGGGGCAATACTACACCTTCCTGTATCAGTTATCTAGTGCTGCATAACAAGTTAGCCCCAAACCATAGCAGCTCTAAACATTTTTTAGCCCACATTATTCCTGTGGGTTGGAAATTCAGAAAGAGCCTAGCTGGGATCTCTTGAGGTTGCATTTGACACAGCCAGGGCTGCAGTTCTCTGTAGGCTAACCCAAAGCAGCAGAATCTGCTTCCAATGTGCTGCACTCCCATGGCACTGGGTGTCGGTAGGAGGTCCCAATTCTGCCCTGCATGAGTCCCTACATGGGCTCTAGAGGGTCCTCACACCAGGGCAGCTGGCATAACCCAGAGTGAACAGTCCAGGAGAGAGCAAGCCACATGTCTTACATGACCTACAACTGGAAATCACTCATGCCATCATTTCCACCACATTGCATTGGTTACATCGGTCAGTGAGGGAGAGGACCATGTAAAAGGCATCAGTACCAGGAGGTGGTAGTCACTGGGGGCCATCTTGGAGGCTGGTTACTGTGCCTTATAGGGTTGTTGGGAGGAGTATGAGATGTAAAGTCGGAAGCAACTCTGTCACAATGAAGAAGGTCAAGCTCTCATTTAGAATCTGCATGACTTTGACCAGCCTGTTCAACATGGTGAAACCCTGTATCTACTAAAATTATAAAAATTACCTGGGCATGGTGGCAGTCACCTGTAATCTTAGCTACTCAAGAGGCTGAGGCAGGAGAATCATTTGAACCCAGGAGTCAGTCAGAGGTTGCAGTCAGCCTAGATCAACCAGAGTGACAGAGTGAGACACTGTCTCAAAAAAAAAAAAAAAAAAAATTCTGCATGACTTTGAGCAGCATACTCTGGTTCACTTCCTCATCCATATAGGGCCAGCAGTGGTGGGTCGTGCCTGGAATCCTAGCATTTTGGGAGGCCAAAGTACAAAGATCGCTTGAGCCCAGGAGCTTGAAGCTGCAGTGAATGCACCACTGCACTCCAGCCCAGGTGACAGCATGAGACCCTGTCTGAGGAAAAAAACAAAGTGCAGATGACTCATGCCACCTCTGCATAGGGTTAAGTGAGGTCCTAATAAATAATGGATCCAAAGTTCAGATTCTTAAGCATGGACTTTTTAAAGATGAAACAAACAAGTATGGAAAATGGTCCTCAGCGGACCTCTGCAAGGAGAACACATGAGCAGAATGGATGGTTCTTTTCTCCACTTTTCTAGCTGTTGGCCTTGAGATGCCTTCAAAACTAATACAAACTGTAGCCATTCAGAGTGGCCCCCTGACATTGACCAGCACCACTGACATCACTCGGGAGTCACAGAAATGCAGGCTTCCAGGCCCCACCCCAGCCCTTTCGAGTCAGAACCTGCATTTTGCAATGTTTCACATATGTATCCAAGCTGAGGAGGTTGGTGGCGACTGGGGCAAACTGGGGATTGCCTGCCCCACCTAAAGCACTCAGCTTCAGCCATCACTGCAGTGCAATGTTGCAGGCTCAGCTTTGCCAGATCTCCTGGTTTTCAAGGAAACCAGAAATCCAAACTCTGAGGTGAAACCTCCTGCTTTTTGAATGTTGGCATTTAATTAATTTTTAGGCATATGTAGGGCAATCAAAATTAGCCTGGGGACAGGATTTAGTCCACAGTCTACCAGTTCGCCACATCTAGTTTTAGTTTTGACTTTAAGTTTGTTGCAGGAAGGGACCAAGCCTGCTTTTGTCATCATTATATCCTCAGAGCTTACGTGTAAGCCTAGCAGTGTCCTTTCCTGGGATAAGAAAGGCACCTGTTTGTAAAATGGATGGGTGGACAGAGGGGAGGGGAGGCAGACGGATGAGTGAATACATTCTTACTGTCTTCAGAGCACAAGTATTTCAGAACAGCCTACCTGAGAACTGCTCATGGTCCCGCTGGCCGCCTAGACCACCAATGTCCTGACTTTTGTGCCCTCTGCAGAGAATCCGTGCCTAGGACAGGTAGTCCGAGAGGTGATCCGCCGCCAGAAAGGTTATGCATCATGCGCCACAGCCTCCAAGGTGCCCATCATGGAATGTCACGGGGGCTGCGGGCCCCAGTGCTGCCAGCCCACCCGCAGCAAGCATCGGAAATACGTCTTCCAGTGCACAGACGGCTCCTCGTTCGTGGAAGAGGTGGAGAGACACTTAGAGTGCGGCTGCCTCGTGTGTTCCTAAGCCCTGCCACCTCTCAGACTCCAGCTTGGTGAGGTTGGGACAGCCATGTGGGACCCCTGGAGATTCAGCGTGAAGGAGATGAAGCTAGAGAGGAAGCTAAAGAAGAAGAGAATATTAAGTATATTGTAAAATAAACAAAAAATAGAACTTATTTTTATTATGGAAAGTGACTATTTTCATCTTTTACTATATAAATATATCACATCATCTGAGTATATGTGCCATATAGTGAGTTATTTTTACCAAGTTTTGTGTTGTGTATTTGTGTTTTTATAAACAGCTGTTTAAAAGTTTAAGAAAAAAAAGGACTAATAAAAATGCTTTAAAACAAAAGGATAAGAATAAAGAATGACAGCCTGTCTGAGGAAGGAGGAAGATGTTTTCAAGTTTCTGAAACGTTATTATGTCGGCAGTAAACCAAGAACTGCTCACTGAGATCAGAAAAAGGAATACGAGGAAGAGAAGGAAAGGATCTTTGTTTTTCAACTCCCTTTTTTTTTCTCCCCAAAAGTACCCAGCTTTTCAGAGTCCTGGACGTCAGTGCCCAAGAGGCCCCGTTCTTCCAGGAAAAGCTGCTGAGCCCTGGCCTTCTCAGTCTCTGCAAAATTGCTGTCCCTGTCTGTCCCAGACTCCCCTGCAGGATCTGAACCCACTGGGGGACCCCTCTTCTCCTTCCTGGCTTACCTTGGCTTCCAATCAAGGACTGACTATTGAACTCTGCTGCAGCTTTCATTTGGGACTGTTACCAAATTGTAAAACAGCTGCTATTTTTCCTGCTCCTCCCCAGGAGAGGGGTCTTCCTAGAGGAGGCGAGGGAAGAGAGTATCATGCTATCTCCTCAGGCCCCACGTACTGGCCCCCTCCTCCTTCCAAGTAATTTTTAATTGAAATGTATCCCAGTAGAGAAGGTAGTCAGCCCTTCTGGAATGCAGAAGGCTGGGAGCCAAGCCTGCCCACAGCACTAGTGGATGTCCAACTCCAGAAGGTTCTTGGAGGCTCTTGCTGTAAGGCAGACCTCTGCCACCTGATCTTCCAGGTCACCATCATGATGACAGAGACCTTGCCCATCTGCAACACTTTCCAATGCATATCCAAACTGTACCTTAATTTATCTGTGCAACCCCTGACTCCCTGGGAAGGATAAGGGAGTAGAGCCCGGTTCACTAAGAAGGAAGTTTAGGCCCTCAGAGGCTCTGGAACTTACCTGAAGCCACACACCAGATAAGTGGAGGAGCTGGATCGGAAGTCCAGACCCAAAGCTTGAGATTCTTTCTCCAGAATGGGTGAGCACAGGTGATTCAGGTGGCTCAAATTCAGCAGAGCAGCCCTGCCAGAATAGGAAAGATGTTTTTCCTGCTCTTATTCTGCCTTGCTTATTCCTCCTCCCTCCTCAGTATCTGGAAAGATTCTGGAGGGCAGGGATTATGTATCCAGGGAATGTGAGCAAGGGCAGCCCCTCCAGCCTCTGCCTCCATTACTGAAGGGGACTTCCTTGCCCGTTTCTTTCCATGTCTGTCCCTCCCTCACTTCCCATTTGCCCCCTTCTACTCCAACAGGCTAGCCACCTATCTTCCAGGGCTCAGCTGTTCACACCAACTCCCTGGCTATCATTGTCCATCCCTCCTTCCCCCAGGAGCCTCTACTATAGATGTTTCATGGAGAAGAGTTTGGAAGTCATTGGACCTCTCAGATCTCAGGGTCCCTAGAGGAGCCTAGTTGCTCTGTGAGGACCAATGGTGGGCCAAAGACTCGGGTAATAAAGAAGGGAGAAAGAAAATAAAGGAAGATAGATGGAAGGATGGAAAGAAGGAAGGAAGGAAGGAAGCAAGCAAGCAAGTTAGGGAGGGAGGGAGGAAAGGGAGAGGGAGGGGGATAAAGAGAAGGGAGAGAGGGATATAGTAGTAGAATTTATCTAAAAATATGTATGTAAATCTCCATTATGTTCCAGGTACTGTGCCTTATGATGGCTTTGTTTTTTGTTGTCATTTGAGACAGGGTCTTGCTCTGTCACCCAGGCTGAAGGAGAGTGGTTCAATCATAGCTCACTACAGCCTCAACCTCCTGGGCTCAAGCAATCCTCCTGCCTCAGTCTCCCAAAATGCTGGGATTACAGGTGTGAGCCACTATGCTCGGACTATTTCAAATATTATATCAGATTTATTTAGTACTATATCAAATACCACTCTAATTATGAAATATAGATATATATATATATTCATTTAATTCTTGAAACAACCATGTAGTTAAAATACTATTAACTCATTTTATGGTTGAGTAAACTAAGACACAGAGAAGTAAAAGAACTTGCCCAAGAGTGGATATCTCATAAACTGTGGTGCCAAGATCTGGGCCCAGGCTATCTGACTCCAGACCTTGCTCACCCAACCACTAAACCATCCTGCTTCTCGTGGGAAACAGACATGTCCTGCCTTTGGGGATCCTACAGCCTGTGACAAAAACAGTCATACAAATGGACAATTGCCTTAGTACACAAGGACCTCTCAAATGGCAATATAAAGCAATGGAAGTGGCTGTCCAGAAGAGGGAATTTCCAGTCGTGGGTCTTCAAGGCTGAATAGGAGTTTGCCAGAGGTGGGAAAGGGAATTGAACTTTCCTGGGAATGGCCTATTAAAAAGCAATGAGGATACAGCAAGGCCTGACTTGTTTGGGGAAGAGTCAACGTCTAGGGTGGCACGAACATGGGAAGCACACTGAGGAGCAGAGAGAAATGGGGTAGGTGTGAAGGCAGGGTTTTGACCACAAAGAGCTATGCATACTAAACTAGGCCAAGATGCCAGCAAGATTGTTTGAGGAAGGGAAGAGCAAGACAAGCTCTGGTTTAAAAAGAGCATAAAGACCTGAAAAAGGAGACAGAGCTGTCACCTAAAATGGATTTGAGAGCTCCCTGTGGTTTACTCTGTGACTAGGAAACACTGCTGGCCAGATGGATCACAAATGGTATGATAGCATAGAAGCTCTGCCCTTGAAGAGGGTCCTGGGATCTGCCCAACACCCTTCCCAACCTCCATCGCCCCATCCCTCCTTTCCCCTCAGGCAGATGGATCTGAGCTTTATCCGACCACCAACACCCCTGTTAGCCTCTCCCCACCCAGCCGGGAGCCTACTCAGCCTGCCATCTCAAGAGCCCCACCCAGGGCCACTGGCTTCCTGGGAGGACTCAACAGGCTGCCAGCTTTTCCTCTGCCTACCCAAGGAACCTAAGACCTCCCTCTGCCTATCACCCCGGGCCCAATCCTGAATCCAGCCCCCATCAACCAAGACAGCAAAAGGGCCAGTGCTGTCCCTCACAATTTTGAGCCTTCTCCCTCAAGTCTGGAACTGCCAAATGCAAGGACCATTATAAAAATTCTCCCAAACATTAAGTTCCTTTAACAAATGACAATTGAATCTCTTTCTCCTTGAGCAGTCACATTCTAGAAACAGGACATTCCATGGGGCAGGAAGAGTTCAGTTAGTTAATTTGCTCCTGAAAAGGTGTGTTTCAGTGTTTGTGTGGGGGTGTACGAGGGCAGAAGAGACCACTCAAGCTGTGTTCCCCCTGAGCAGGATTCAGGAAAGGGAAAAGAGGGTCTCTTTGACTCCACCAAGGGGTCGAACGATAGCCAATGAAACTATGTATTTAAAAGCTCTTTGTAAAGTGTAAACTAAAAACCTTAAATGTAAGATGCTGTTGTTATTATTACTGTTGTTGTTGCTATTATAGACATGCCAAAAGCCCTTGTCAGAAGACGACTTTGCCTTTTCAGTCTCATAGCAAGGAACTAAAGTCTGATGCTTCAAAAAGATGAGAAGAGGGGCAAGAAGAGGGAGAACTCCCAAGCTCTGAGAAAAAAAGCCCCAGGGTGACCTTCAGGAAAGGCCAGGACCAGGATTGATCTAACCTTGCCCTTCACCAGAGACAAAGTTGTGGCCAGACTGAACCCTAAGATCAAGCAGTCACCCACTGCCTTTGCTGGGAGCAGAAGCCCATAGCAGCAAATGACCTGCCCCTCAGACTCAGGATACCAGATATCAGAGATGGAGGAGCCATAGGGCATTACTGGTAGGCAGGAAAACTGAGGGTCGAACACGTGGAAGAATGCAGTGATCATACATCAAAGACACACAGATAATTAACACCAGGTGTCTACCCAGGCCGAAGTTCTTCCTGTTACCCCAGAGTGGGTGCCCAGGCAGAGTGAAGCCTGGGTTAGACTCTTTAACACTTTCTTAATGGCCCAGAGGGTGTCCTCTGCCTCCCCTACAGCAGTCTCCTGGTGCACCCTCAGATGATGTGGAAGCTGGGAGCATAGTGTGGTTTGGTGGGATTTGTTTCCATTTTGTGGTATGGACTCAACAGTGCCAAAGGAAACACCAGGGAAAAGTTGGTGAGACATGCCAGCCAACAGGAACAGTAAAGGTATAATCGGGCGTTTGGCAAAGCTTGTTTTTCTAACTCAACGATAGATTCTAACAGGAAATTTTTAAAGATGTTTTTTAAAACAATGTTACCGTGCCACTTTCCCAGTATAAGTAACATGCATTCTTTTTCAACATACTGTCATATTTGGATGTCATTAAAATAAACGGATGAGTCACAGAGGAACTATCAGATGCTCTTGTGACTACCATAACTCAGCCCTGCTCCATGGTGTCTGCTTTATTTTTACCCCTGATTTTCAAACTCCCTAAAACAAAAATTACTGCATTCATGGGGTCTGGGGAAAGTCTGGTGTGCAATTAGATGAAAGAATCAGTTTCTTGGATCATGAAGTGAGAAAAATGGATCCAGAGTTCCCCAGAGCCATGGAAGAGAAGACTCAACACACAGCTTAGGGTCTGTAGAGGATGTGGTCCGTATGGCCTCAGACTGGGTGCCAAGAGTCATGGGGGAAGAAGCCACTCCAGTTCAGAGGAAGAGAACACTCTATTGATATGTAAAGGAAGTTTCCTCCTTATAGGACTCCAATGCCTAATTAAATTTCTCCTTTATTGGTTCTTTCAACAGGTATTTATTGAGCATCTACTATGTGCCAGGTACTGTTCTAGGCATTGAGGACTCCAAAGATGATCAATACCAAGTCCTTGATCTCCTGTAATTTAAACTTTAACCCAGGGGTTGTGTGTCAATCAACAGATAACGATAACACCAGATAGTGATAAAGTTCACTTCCACTAATAAAGGAGACATTCCAGAATAGCTGGATGGGTGCTTCACACAGTGAGGTCAAGAAAGCTTCCCTAAAGAATTGCAACATGGGGTGGGGCAAATAGCAAGAAATAGAAGAAGGAGGAGGCCTGGCTCTGCAGCACTCACTAGATATCTGCCCAGTGTGGCTGTCATCCGAGGGAGGCAGGCAGCCTAAGCAACTTAGGAGGCCAGAGAGGATGGCCTAGGCAAGACAGCATGAGAGAGGCTAGAGAGGGGAGGGGCAAGCAGGCCCCTCAGTCTCTCAGCCCTGGGGCATCCTCGAGGGGCTCTGCACTTTTAGAAGGAGGATTGCTAAGGATCTGGAGGCTGCCACTGGCTAGGAACTCACCCTCACTTCCCTTCCATGGCTTTCCATCTGCCCTGTGGAGATCCCACTGAGAGCAAGACACCGGTTGGCAACAGATGCATCAGGTGCTAGAAAAGAGGCCAGACTCTGTGGCCCCCAGTCCATTGCTCCTTCTTACCCCAGGTCTCCCTGAGCAAGACAAGGTTACACTGACTGGGGACCCTGAGCCTCCAGCAAACACGCCTTTGACATAATTTCATACATTTTAGTATGCATTTATCTGAAATGGGTAGAAAGTGGATTCTGTGCTGACACATACTGTGTCAGACAGCCTGGGTGTTCCTGCTAGGAGAAGCTACTGCCAGGAAACCTACAGTGTCCATCTCTCATGTTTACACCAGGAGCCCCTCCTCCCAGGTTTGAGACCTAGATGTACATCCCTCTATCTCAAGTTCCCTGTTTTATCAATCTATAGCAGGGTTCTCAACTGGGAGAGGTGTTGCCCCCAACCCAGAAGGCATTTTTCAATGTCTGCAGATATTTTTGGTGGTATAACTGGGGCACAGGGTGCTATTAGAAATCTAGTGGTAGAGACCAGAGATGTAGCTAAACATCCTACAATATACAGAATAACTCCTTGACAACAAAGGATTATCCTGCCCAAGATGTCCATAGTGCTAAGATTGAGAAACCCTGGCTTAGCCAAATCAGACCCTTCCTTGAATACCTGGATGGAATTACTCACAAGGAAGGAAGCAGGTTGGTGTGCTAAATATGCAACAAATAGTGAGCTTTCTAGGGTGCCTGGGTTGGAACACACGGCATGCTGGTGATGTGTTCCTATACTTAAATACCATTGTTTGTTTTTGTTGTTGTTTTTGAGATAGAGTTTCACTCTTGTTGCTCAGGCTAAAGTGCAATGGTGAGATCTCGGCTCACTGTAACCTCCCCCTCCAGGGTTCAAGCAATTCTCCTGCCTCAGCTTCCCAAATAGCTGGGAGTACAGGTGCCTGCCACACCATCCAGCTAATTTTCTAATTTTTAGTAGAGACAGGGTTTCACCCTGTTGGCCAGGCTGGTCTCGAACTCCCGACCTCAGGTGATCTGCCTGCCTGTCTCCCAAAGTGCTGGGATTACAAATGTCAGCCACCACGCCCAGCCAGAACACCATAGTTGATGGGAAACTAAGCAAGACATTTCTAGCAATGGGGGACCGCAGTGATCCTTTCTGCCATTCTTTGCCCTTACCACTCAGTCACTGAAAATCGGTACAGAACAGTGGATTCTGGATTTAACATGCTCAGGTAACATGAAGTATGGCAGAGCATGTGACACTCACCTTTGGACCTGCTACCGACAGAGAAATAGAGAACAGGATAAATAAAAATGCTATGCTTCTGTTTCCTGAACTTTACCCTTCATTGCAGTCCTGGCAGGAGGCAAAGCTCACGAGGACTGAGGATTTCCTTATGATAGTTCAAAGGGGAGTGAAGAGATCATGGCTCAAAAGCCACAAGCAGCTCAACTTCAAGATGCAGCCAGGGATGCTAAATCAACTCTAATAACTGACAGCAGGATTAACTGATTGGCAGAGGAACCTAGCCTACTCAGAGTAACCTCGTCAGGTGCTACAGGCACAGGAGGCGCTTATTTACACTATAAATGTCCTTATTTACCAGCCCCTACAGGGGGATGGGAGATGAGCAAAGTGCTAGGATTACAAGCATTAGCCACTGCCCTCCAGCCTGAAACTTTCTTCATTGGACTCAAAATGCTAATTTCACATGAAATTAAAAATTTAATTTAGGCCAGGCACAGTGGCTTATGCCTGAAATCCCAACACTTTGGGAGGCTGAGGCAGGAGAATGGGGCTTGAAAGCAGGGTTGAGGGAGGTTCTAAGGGAACAGGCCTCATGTCCTCCAGCTCCACTTGCCTAGTGTGTAGGGGGTGGGTGGTTTACCCCATCTTCCCCCGAATCCTGCTGCTTGACTTTGGCCATGTCAATATCCACTTCAGTTTCTCCATCTACGAAACAAGAATGGCAAGACTGACATCAAGTCTCTGTAGATTACAAGAGACTCAAAACAATCCAAACCAACTTAAGGCAAAAAAGGAACATGCTGAGACAAGTAACTGGAAGACCTAGGGTAGTTCCTACAGCATTAGGCATGGGTGTTTGGATGCTAAAGCTCATACACTGTCATAAGGATTCAGGGTGTCTGGTGCATACTTGGCTTTGTTTTGCCTTGGCTTCCGTCTCAGGAAGCCTCTCCTATGCAAATAGCAAGCTGACTCCCAACAGCTGCAGACTGAAAGTGGTAGATACTACTCATTTCAAGCCCAGGGGAAAGAGAACTTCTCATCTCCAATGCTTCTGAGAGATAACCCAGAATTGAGTCTCACTGGCTCTGATTAGCCTGGCTTGGGGCAAATGTCCAGCCCTGGATGAAGCAGCAGGGTCAATAAACAGTCATTTTAGTAGCAGCCATGGACTATGAAAAAATTAAAAAATAAACAGCACTAATTGAATAAGCCTGTGTCACATGAGAAACACATAGTCGGGGATGAGAGAGAGTTTCCCCAAGGAAATGAAAGAACAGAGCCTGGACCAGCAAAATAAGACAGTAACTACTCACCATAGGTAGTTTTTTAAGAAAATATGATATGATATTGATATGATGCAATAAGGCTGGTATACCTACTTTGTGGATTCCAGTACACCAAACAAATATAAGTGATAAATAGAGATGTTAACAACTGGAAATTTAAAAAAAAAAAAAAAAAAAAAAAAAAAAAAAAACACAGTTTTTCACTAACATTCTTGAAAGTCTATGAAACTTAGTTTTTTTTTCTTCTTCTGAGACAGGATCTCACTCTGTTGCCCAGGCTGGAATACAATGGCATGATCTCAGCTCACTGCAACCTCCACTTTCCCAGCTCAATCAATCCTCCTACCTCAGCCTCCAGAGTGGCTGGGACTACAGGCATGTGCCACCATGCCCAGCTAATTATTTTTCATTTTTTGTAGAGACAGGGTTTCGCCATATTGCCCAGGCTGGTCTCAAACTCCTGGGCTCAAGTGATCCACCACCTCAGCCTCCCAAAGTGCTGGAATTACAAGCATTAGCCACTGTATCTGTCCTGAAACTGTCTTCATTGGACCTAAAATGCTTTTTTCATTTTAAATTTAAAATTTAGGCCATGCATGGTGGCTCATATCTAAAATCCCAGTATCTTGAAAGGCCGAGATAGAAAGATTGCATGAACCCAGGAGTTCGAGACCAGCCTGGGCAATATGGTGAGACCCTATCTCTACAAAACAATTAAAAATTATCTGGGCGTGGCGATGCTCACCTGTAGTCCCAGCTATTCGGGAAGATCATGTTAGCCCAGGAGTTCGAGGCTGCAGTGAGCCATGATCACACCACTGCACTCCAGCCTCTGCCACAGAGTGAAACCCTGTCACAAGAAAAGAAAAGAAATTTTTAAATCCAGCCTAAAATATGCCTGTTCTCCTAAATTGGGGGAGGGTGAAAAAAAAAGAGAATAGATGCTAAACTCTACTTTGAGTTCTAGAATAAAATATAATTAGCTGAAGAGGGATTCATTCACCTTTGAAGTTATCTTAGTGACCCCTCTCCAGCGACCTTATTTTGAAAATGATTTCATCTTCCATATCCTTTTGATAGTGGCTGATAGGATGTAAGAGCAGCGATTAGAGAAGTGGAAGATTGCCTAGTTACAGGTGAGAAGGTGAATTCACAGAGTGAGATGAAAAATCTGACATTCGTCGAGCACACACTCTTGATCACACATTTATACACATCCTTTTGTGTAAGACCAAAGCAGAGCTGCCAGCAGGTTCAGTTGTCCCCACTGAAGCAGTGAAAAAGACCTGAATCACATAGCTAGGGGACGGCAGAGAGGTGATTTGAACCAGGTTGGACTAAGCCCAATGCTATGTCCTTTCCCCTACAACACCATAATTTGCACATAGCAAGCCCTTGATGAATGCCTGTTATTGGACTCTTTCCCACATACAGGACATTTGTGCAAGATACTGGAACTCATGGGATTAAGGAAAGCTGATGAGCTAATTAATTGGAAGACTGAAACCAGACCTTGTGTAAGTGTTGGAATAAAGCCAATGCAACTATTGGGAGAAATAATAGGAACGGCTCTCTTTTACAGAGTGACTGGGGTATGCCAGAGTTTTTGCACATTTATCCCCATTCCTCACAAAAATTCTGCAAGGTAGGGGTTGTTATCCCAATAGGATAGATGAAGAACCTGAATCTTAGAGAAAAGGGGCATTGCCTGGGGTTCCACGGCTAGCAAACTGCAGAGTTGTGTGGGTCAGCTGAGCACATGCTTTTAGACTCAGCAGAGAGAGAACAATGATCTCTATTCTACATTTTCCATGGGTGGAAGAAAGGCTGCCAGACACACATCTGAAGAATAGAGGAGGTTGTGAGTCTGGGGGGCCCAGATCAACGATGTGAGTCTCACAGGCAGGCCTCAGCCCATGAGAAGCATCGTCCAGATATATCTTTGTGGACAATTAGGACTTTTCAGCTGATAGGAACCACTGCAATGTAACCAATATCCTCTACCTCCTCCTGCACTCGAGAAGCAGCAAATGAACTGGAGTCCTGGGGCTGCCACTGACTTGCTATGTCACTAGATATGTCACTCTTTGAGCATCTGCAAAAAAAGCAGGGGGCCCCAGGGGCGGGGGGGGTGCAGGCGGCCTGATAAAATGTACTTGTGTCCCAGAAAAGTTGCTGGCAATAATTTTTTATAAGAAATAAATTTTTATGGCTGGGCATGGGGGCTCACATTTGTAATCCCAGCACTTTCGGAGGCCGAGGCAGGTGGATCACCTGAGATCAGGAGTTCAAGAACAGCCTGGCCAACATGGTGAAACCCCGTCTCTACTAAAAATACAAAATTAGCTCGATGTGGTGGTACATGCCTGTAATCCCAGCTACTTGGGAAGCTGAGGCAGGAGAACTGCTTGAACCCAGGAGGTAGAGGTTGCAGTGAGCCAAGATCATGCCACTGCATGCTAGCCTGGGCAACAAGAGCGAAACACCATCTCAAAAAAATAAATTTTTATAAGGGATAAATGTATGTCAATGTATTTTGTAAAAGCTCTAAGTGCCATAGAGGTATGAATTAATCCTAGAAACAGTATCTAATCTGTATTCCATTCTCTGGGCTACCATAACAAAGTACCACAAACTGGCATGAAAAAACAGAAATCTATTATCTCACAGTTCAGGAGCCTAGAGGTCCAAAAATGAAGGTGCCAGCTGGGTTGGTTCCTTGTGGAGGCTGAGAGAGTGAAACCGTTCATGCCTTCCTCCTGCCTTCTCTTCCAATGGCTGCTGGCCATGCTTGGCATCCTTGGCTTGTGGATGCCTTGCTGTCGTCTCCGCCTATCTTGTCTTCGTATGTCCTTTTTTGTCTCTTATATTTCCACCAGATTCAGGATCCGGCCTAATCTAGCACAATCTCATCTCATATTTCTTTACCTTAATTACATATGCAAAGACCTTATTTCCAAATAAGCTCACATTCTAAGATTGCAAGTGGACAGGAGACTTTGGGAGCGACACTATGCAACCCACTACAGAACCTAATGTCCTCATTTGAGGAAGCTGAGGCCTTGAAAATTTAAGTGACTTGCCCAAGGTCATACAGTTTTATACAATTTAATGCGCATAAATGATATTAGAGGAGAGGCGAGTACATGGTGTGGTTTTCAGAAACCATACACCAGCGGACAAACCTTCCTAGATCAAAATAAATAGGACCATCCTACATGAACAAAGTCCAGAGGGAGCCCGCCCAAAATATGTTCAATAACTCCAACCCATATTTCTCCCGGCTGGGGAACAGAAAAGGGTAGGTTCTTAGTACCACAGAAAAATTATCAAAGCCAGAGAAAAAAATCAGAGAGCCAGCAGTGTGTTGCCAGCCACCTCCTTAGCCAAACACGCAGTTTGAGAGAAGCCTCCACCTCCAATTTCCCCCTCCCCCTGCAATTTCCTCCACTTACAGTTCCAAAACCCTGCCATGATATCAATCAGAGAAGTGCCAACCTGGTCCACACTTTATGAGGTGCATCTCCGAAACCTCACCAGTTCTCATGGCCAGGTGCAGCCACTAGGAATTTAAGTGGCAACTTGATCCTTAGCTGTTTCTCCATGATTTTCTGCCTGATTATAAATACTGCTTTGTGAAAATCCAGCCACACCACAGTCTCAGTCGAGCTGCATTTTTCTGAAACTTAACTTTCCTTCCTGGTCATAGAGCATCTGTTTCAAGAGCCAGGGCGAGCCCGGATTCCACGTGGTCTGCCGCAGAAAGCCCAGCCATGGTACTTAAAACCTCGTGGGCCTCAGATAATTGGCCTCCAAACCAAATTCAGCTGCTGGGGCCTGATCAGAAACTGCTGGGCTTCTTTTTCCCTAAGCCGATTTAATTCCCACCCCCAAGCCTTCTGACCTTGTTTCCTTTCTTTCTCTGGCCTAATTCCTGGAAAATGGAGTCTGGAAATACCCAGGGACTACATGGGTGGGCTCCAAAGGTTCAGGGAGAAGAGATAGAACTGAAGGGTACAAAAGGGATGAAGAGAGAAGCCAGGCGCGGAGGCCACACCTTGTGACTCCATTTATAGGAAATGTACCAAGTAGGTGAATCCATAGAAACAGCAAGCAGATTGGTGGCTGCTAAGGGCTGGGAGAGACGGAATGGGGAGCGACTACTTATGGGTATGGAGTCTCCTTTGAGGGTGATGAAAATGTTTTGGAGCTAGTTAGAGGTAATGATTGCACAACATTGGGAATGTACTGACACTGAATGGTATGCTTTAAAATGGTTAATTTTATGGTATGCGAACTTCATCTCAAAAAAAAAAAAAAAGAGGGAAGGAAAAAAGTGGGGGTGGAGCAGAATGAGGAAGGAAGCCCTGCAGCTCAAGAGCAAGAGCTACAGAGATGTTCTAGAAAAGAACACAGCTGATACTAAATTAACTCCTCGCTTTCCAACCCAATGCCTCAGGCTGAATGCCTGCAGTTTCCCTAGGAGCCTTTGCTGAGGAATTGTGCCCAGGGCCAGCTGGTTGGCCCCCTAAAGCTAAGAAAGTTCTGCCTCTTCAAAGCATCTGCATCTAGGCTTTTTTCTCTGACAATGTTTTTAAAGGGAGGGCCCCTTCCTATTTCAGGAGCAGAAAATGAACTCAAGTGACATGAAGTACAGTGGGGGGAAAATGTTTATTTGTTTGTTTGAGATGGAGTCTTGCTCTGTGGCCAGGCTGGAGTACAGTGGCACAATCTCGACTCACTGTAAGTCTGCCTCCCCAGTAACTGGGACTATAGGCGTGTGCCACCATGCCCGGCTAGTTCTTTCTATTTTTAGTAGAGACAGGGTTTCACCATGTTGGCCAGGATGGTCTCAATCTCCTGACCTCATGATTCACCCACCTTAGCTTCCCAAAGTGCTGGGATTACAGGTGTGAGTCACAGGACCTGGCCTATTTTTTTTAATAGAGGATTCTCAGTCTTCTTATTCAGAAATACTAAAAATATACACATTGCCTTTTCTAAATTAAACTTAATTCCTATTTTGAACCCCCATCCTGCTTCATAGCAAAAACTTAATTATCTTATTCAGTTCAGTGTCTGGCATTTCCTTTCTCCAGGATACCCCCTGAATTCCAGGTGCCTCACATGCTGTGAAGATATTTGCTCCTTGCCGTCTTCATGTATTCATGCCAGCTGCCGTGATGGCCTGGACATCTAGATTACATTTGCTTTGTCTCTGCAGCAAGTCTTCTCCAGGTCTGCAGAGTCTGTGCCACTACTCTGCTCCCCATGGAGATCTGGGGACACCTGAGGGCCCCTATGCCATGTTGGCACCACAAGAAATGAGGTGGAGGCTGAGCACAGTGGCTCACGCCTATAATCCCAGCACTTTGGGAGGCCAAGACAGGCGGATCATGTGAGGTCAGGAGTTCAAAACCAGCCTAGCTAACATGGTGAAGCACTGTCTCTATTAAAAATACAAAAATTAGCTGGACTCAGTGGTGGATGCCTGTAATTCCAGCTACTCCAGAGGCTTAAGCAGGAGAATTACTTGAACCTGGGAGGCGGAGGTTGCAGTGAGCTGAGATCACACCATTGCACTCCAGCCTGGGTGACAAGAGCAAAACTTTGGGGAAGGGGATTTTTCTTAGACACAGAGAAAAATCATTCTACTGCTCCCATGTTACCCAGGGTATCGGAAACTCTTCAAGGCTGACTCAGACCCAGGATGGAGCAGCTATTTAACCCCTACTTCTTTTGTGCCATCTTGTGGCACAGGAAGAGATCCGTGTATGTGCTCCTTTCCCAGGTTCTACCTGCAAAGTGGGCACAGGTCTTTTCCTCTCTCCAATCCCCCAAACCTATATACAGTCTCTGAAGTGGGATACAAATACACATTTGACTCAAAAGCTCAGGTACTTCCTCCTACACAACATTACCTTGTTGGAAAGAGAGAAAGTGAGTGTGTGTGTGTGTTTGTGTGTGTGCACGTGTCTTGCTCTGTCACCCAGGCTGGAATGCAGCCTTGCCCTCTCCTGGGTTCAAGTGATCCTCCTGTCTCAGCCTCCTGCATAGCTAGAACTACAGGCATGCACCAGCACGCTCGGCTACCTTGTTGGATTTAATTGGCATCTTAGAAAGATGTAAATGTTTTTATAGCAGTTGAGGTAAGGAGATTTCAGATAGAAAAACAAGTAGTCCTACATAGTGGAGCCTCAAGAGCATTGTTAATAGGGTGCAAAAACACACTGTCAAGGAGAAGTTTGTCAGTGTACCCCTGACTGCTCTGCGCTCACTACCACACATTTCACCAAAGCTCCAGGGTCTGGATAGAAAAGCCCCTGGGAAGAAGTTCACTTGGAAAGTCAGAAAGACACAGGGGTTTATATAGAAATGAAGAGCTGAACAATTCCAGGCAATGAACAAACCTTGAAAACATGATGGCCGGGCACAGTGGCTCATGCCTGTAATCCCAGCACTTTGGGAGGCCAAGGCAGGTGGATCACTTGAGGTCAGGAGTTCGAGACCAGCCTGGCCAACGTAGTGAAACCCCCATCTCAATTAAAAAATAAAAATAGGCCGGGCGCAGTGGCTCAAGCCTGTAATCCCAGCACTTTGGGAGGCCGAGGCGGGTGGATCACGAGGTCAAGAGATCGAGACCATCCTGGTCAACACGGTGAAACCCCGTCTCTACTAAAACTACAAAAAATTAGCTGGGCATGGTGGTGCGTGCCTGTAATCCCAGCTACTCAGGAGGCTGAGGCAGGAGAATTGCCTGAACCCAGGAGGCGGAGGTTGCAGTGAGCCGAGATCGCGCCATTGCACTCCAGCCTGGATAACATAAGTGAAACTCTGTCTCAAAAAATAAAAATAAAAATAAAAATAAAATAAATAAATATAAATAAATAAAAATAAAAAAAGAAAACATGCTAAGTGAAGGAAACCAAACACAAAAAGACATATATCCATTTATATGAAATGTCCACAGTAGGTAGATCCATTAAGACACAAAGCAGACTGGTGGTTGCCAGGGACTAGGAGGAAGTAGAAATGGGGGTGACTATTTAATGGGTTTGGCATTTCTCTTTGGGATGATTAAATTGTTCTGGAATTAGTAGTAATAGTTGTACCTTGTGAATGTCCTGGAAGTTACTAAATTGCACACTTCATAATTGTAAAAATAGTGAATTATTATGTGAATTTTACCTCCTTTAAAAAAAATTCCAGGCCAGGTGCAGGGGCTCAATGCCTGTAATCTCAACACTTTAGGAGGCCAAGGAAGGCAGATTGCTTGAGTCCAGGAGTTGGAGACTGGCCTGGGCAACATGGGGAAACCTCATCTCTATAAAAAAAAAAAAAATGCAAAATTTAGCCAGGCGTGGTAATGCATGCCTGTGGTCTCAGCCACTGGGGAGGCTGAGGTGGGAGGATCACCTGAGCCTGGGGAGGTCAAGGCTGCAGTGAGATGTGATCTCACCACTGCACTCTAGCCTGGGCAACAGAGTGAGATCCTGTCTCAGAAAAAAAAAAAAAAATCAAGATATACTTGGGTTTAGTCATTAAGACCATTTTGTCTCTGGTTAGAGGTCTCAGGGAGGGAATCTACCTTGGAGTAGGGTTTGGGGGTATGATATCATCTCCTAGCTTTTGTCTTTGGATATGCAGTTCAGGACAGTTTAACTCCATCATCTTGCCACTTTAAAATTTTTTGATGTATCTGGTTCAGACCCTCCAGCCCTTGGTAAGTCTTAGCTGCAACAGAAGAAAATTCTGAGATTTGGAATTTTGCTTACTTCTAAACAACTGAATGTCTAGAGTTGGTGGCAAAGATTTCTAGTCCCAGTAGAAGGCACCAATCTCCTGTCTGGAAAAATCCTTTAGCCTTGTGTCCCTCTCCTTCTAGCCCCCCTGTGAAAGAAGATATCGTTTTCTAGTTATAGTAGTGACTACCATAGGTTAAACCCTTACTATTTGCGAAGTCTGGTACTAAGCATTTCACTTAATCCTCACCAAAAGAAAAACAAAATAGAAAAAGAAAATGGTATTAACATTTCTATTCGGCAAATGGCAATACAAGGTCTCAATCAGTTAAGCATCATTCTAAGGTCACACAGCTGATAAGCAGCAGGACTGGAATTCAAACCCGAGATTGCCTCCAAAACCATTGTATATTGCCTCATAAACCACTGTCCTTAACCATTATATCATTCTGCCTCTTTCCTACTAACCCTGGTGAGGTTCGCTTAGGGCTCTTATCATTGCTTCCCTGGCTTCTTAGCACTCTCATATTCAGTGGTGTTGAGATTCTAGGGTGAAAATTGAGGGAGAGGTTCAGGATTTGGTAATATCAGAATAGCTTATCAACTAGCCCTCCCACATGTAACAATTATCTAATCTGGACAAAGAGTTTAACAAACAATTGCTTTATTTAAAGCACTGGACAGCAACCAAATGAAGGCAGAAAGGAAGGGGATCCAACCCTTTAATGAAAGGCAGCGCATTGAGTGAGAGCTGCATTTGCTGGCTCTTCCCCTGAAGGTGTGTCCCCATCTATACCTTGCATGGGGAATAGAGTGGCTGCAAATTTAGGGAGAAAAATGTTACTTCTATGTGACAGAACCACAGAAGGGTGCCCAAAAATCTGTGAACCAATTCTCTTCAAATCCTTGTCTGACTGCTACACAGTTCATACACAGAGTGAGACTCTAAGTTTCCCAGAGGCAAGAAACTGCAGCAAGATGAAAAAGTCAAGCCCTGCCAAGATATAGAAGCTTTGTAGACATCGTGTCCTTTTTGTTGAAACACTTTCAGGGCCGCAAAAAGGACCACATCCTGGAACTTAGGTCTATACCCTAGGAATAAGGACAAAGCTGAAAGAGATCCACTCCAATAAAGACTAAAACTAAGCTTCCGCAGGACTAAGGTGGTCTGTCAATGATTTAACCATCTGCTAGGGCAAAACTTAATGCCTTTCATATAAAGACAGCAAAATCCAGAGACTCTAGAGTGTGTTACATAGAATAAACATATAGTAAAAGCCAGACACAATGGTACATGTTTATAATCCCAGCTACTGGAGAAGCTAAGGAAGGAAGATTGAGCCCAGGAGTTCAAGACCAGCCTGGATAATACAATGAGACCTTGGCTCAATTTTTTTTTAACTACTTGTCATATGATATAGTTTGGATATTTGTTCCCACCCAAATCTCATGTTGAAATGTAATCCGTGTTGGAGCCTGGTAGGAGGTGTTTGGGTCATGGGGGTGGATCCCTCATGGCTTTGTGCTATCCTCACTATAGTGAATTTTTGAGAGATCTTGTTGCTTAAGAGTATGTGGCACCTCCCCCACTCTCTCTTGCTCCCACTCTTGCAGTATAAGACACCTATTCCTCCTGCACTTTCTGCTACAATTGTAAATTTCCTGAACCCCACCCTGCCAGAAGCCAAGCAGATGCTGGCACCATGCTTACACAGCCTGCAGAACCATGGGCCAATTAAACCTCTTTTATTTATAAAATACTCAGATTTTTTTTTATAGAAATGCAAGAATGGACTAATAGAGCATACAAACAGCTAGGAAAATATGACAATCAAGAGAATAGTCAATAGAAGCAGACCCAAAGATGAGTCAGATACTGGAGTTAGCAGACAAAGACCTTGAAAAAAATTAGAAAATACTTGAAAAATACAGCATACAAACAGCCAGCAAAATAGGATAATACAATCATGCGTCACATAACAACAGAGAAGCCTTATGAGAAATGTATCATTAAGCAATTTTATGTATGAATATCATAGAGCATACTTACATAAACCTATATAGCCTACTACACACCTAGGCCATATGGTATAACCTATAACTCTTAAGATTACAAACCTATACAGCATGTTACTGTACTGAATGCTGTAGGCAATTATAACACAATGACAAATATTTGTGTAGCTAGAAATGTCTAAACATAGAAAAGTTACAGTAAAAATATGATATACAAGATTTTTTAAAAATGATACACCTGTATAAGGCACTTACCATGAATGGAGCATGCAGGACTGGAAGTTGCTCTAGGTAAATCAGTGAGTGAGTCATAAGTGAATGTGAAGGCCTAGGACATTACTATACACTGCTGTAGATTTTATCAGCACTATACTCTTAAGCTGTACTAAATTTATTTTAAAATATTTTTTCTTCAGTAATAAATTAACTTTAGCTTACTATAACTTTTTTCCTTTATAAACTTTTTAACTTTTAACTCTTGCGACAAAATAATGTTTGTGCTTAAAATAAGTTTTGTAATAATTATTTTGTAATTAAGGTTATTTCATAAGTAAAATTATACAAATACGAAAGAATACAAAATTACAAAACAATACATTTATTTTTAATAATTTAATAAAATTAATATATTATTTAATTATATTACTCAAATTATTTTGTAATAATTTAACTTTTTTAATGAAGCAGTTTAAAAAGTAAAAAAAATTAAAAATAAGGCTGGGCATGGTGACTCAAGCCTGTAATCCCAGCACTTTGGGAGGCCGAGGCAGGCAAATCACGAGGTCAAAAGATCGAGACCATCCTGGCCAACATGGTGAAATCCCATCTCTACTAAAAATACAAAAATTAGCTGGGCGTGGTGGCGTGTGCCTGTAGTCCCAGTTACTCGGGTGGCTGAGGCAGGAGAATTGCTTGAACCTGGGAGGCGGCGGTTGCATGGGCCAAGATCGCGCCACTGCACTCCAGCCTGGTGCCTGGCGACAGAGTGAGATTCTGTCTCAAAAAAAAAAAAAAATTAAAAATAGATAAAAGCTTATAAGAATTATAAAGAAATATTTTTGTACAGCTGCTCAATGTGTTTGTATTTTAAGCACAAACACATTTGGTAATAATTGTTATTTATTATAATTTATTACACAAATAAGTTGCTCTTATTACAAAATAATTATTAATAAATTGTATTATTGTAACACTAATAAATTGTATTATTGTAACATTAATTATAATTATAACATGATTATAACATAATTATAATAATTGCTATTAATATTGATTAATAATTATTCATTATTTATAATTTATTACATAAATTGCCTTTATTTATTACAAAATAATTACCAAATAATGTGTTTGTGCATACAACACAAACACATTAAACAGCTGTACAAAAATGTTTATTTATCATCCTTACAAACTTTTATCTATTTTTAATTTTTTTTAACTTTTTTATTAAAATCTAAGACACAAACACATTGCCCTAGGCCTCCACAGGGTCAGGATCAATCTCACTGTCTTCCACCCCTATATCTTGTCCCACTGGAAGGTCTTCAATGGCAATAACCCACACAGAGCCGTCATTCCCCATGACAACAAATGTCTTCTTCTGAATAATGCCTAAGAACCTGCCTGAGGCTCTTCTTGTGGAGGTGTCACTCTTTTCAGAAATGCGTCTATGGTTATTTACTTGATTTGTTTCATTTTTTTTCTCGTAAATTTGCTTATAAGCAGATTATGCACCATTCCTCTCTATTAATGAAAACTCTTCGGTCCCTATGACAAACAGTTTACCTATATAACAAACCTGCAGATGTACCTCTGAACCTAAAATAAATGTTGTAATAAAAAAAGAAAACTGTTTGGTGTTGGGATCCATGCTTCCAGGTTTTAAAAGGAACTTGCTAAGGTCTGCAAAAGCTTGTGCTACACATCCTTCACTGTCCATTTTCTTGGGGGTTCTTCTTTTTCTTCTCCGGCAGAGACATGGTTTGGCTGTATTCCCACCCAAATCTCATCTTGAATTGTAGTTCCCATAATCCCCATATGTCATGGGAGGAACCAGGTGGACATAACTGAATCATGGGGGCAGTTTACCCCTACTGTTCTTGTGATAGTAAGTTCTCACCAGATCTGATGTTTTTATAAGGGGCTTCCCTCTTCACTCTGTTCTCATTATCTCTCCTGCCCCCTCATGAACAGGTGCCTTCTGCCGTGATTGTAAGTTTCCTGAAGCCTCCCCAACCATCTGGGACGGTGAGTCAATTAAACCCCTTTCCTTTATAAATTACCTGGTCTTGGACAGTTCTTTATAGCAGCGTGAGAACAGACTAATACATGCAGTTTCCTTTTTTCTTGCCTCTTCTTCAGCTATGCATTCCTGTTTCATTTCCAACAACTCCTCATTAGTCAATTCCTCAAGAACCACCTCTAGGAGCTCCTCAGTGTTATTCTCATCCACACCCAGGTTAAATCTGTTTGCCATCTCAACCACAAACTTGATTTTTGCAACCTCCTCATCCTTGGCAAATCCTTTGAAGTCATGGATGAATGCTAAGTGTCTTCTAGATGCCATTCAGATACTTCTTGGTGACATCGCCCCAAGCCCAAGCAACGTTCTTGATGCAATCATAGCTGTTGTAATCCTTCTGGAATTGCATCATTGTCATCTCAGTCGCTCCCTCAGGTGCAGCAACAGCCTGGGCCAAGTTCTTCCTCAGGTAGAAGTCCTTAAAAGCTGATGTAACTCCTTGATTCATTGGTTCAACCGAAGTGGTGATGTTTGGAGGGAGAGACCCTACTTTGGTATTGGGATAAAGGATAAAAATCATCAATAAAAGGAGGATGTGTGGGAACATCATAAACAATGTGTAAAACCTTGAAAAGTACATTATTCTCCAAATACTACTTCATTTCACTGGCAAAGCAATTTAAGAGGAGCTGAGTCATCTGTGACTTCTTATTGCTCCTGTAGTATAGGGTGATGTGTGCTTATTGGTATGCTTGAAGGCCCTGGGGTTCTCACTGTGCCAGATCACAGAGGATTTCAATTTGTAGCCTGCAACATTGCTTCCAAGAAAAACTACTGTCCTGTCCTTAAAAGCCTTGAAACCTGGCATTGACTTGGCCTCCTTCTAGATAAACGTCTTTTCAGGCATCCATTTCCAGGATAGGGGGCTTTCATCCATATTGAAGATTTTTTCTGGCAAGTGATTTTCCTCCACAATCAGCTTTTCTAGAGTTTCCAAAAATTCTTCAGCTGCCTTCACATCAGTACGTACAGACTTACCACTCGCTTTCACATTATGTAATGAATTACGATACTCAAGTTGTTTAACCCAGAGCTAGCAAGACTTCAATATTGTAGTCAGGTCCAGCCTTTTCTCTGAACACTGCAAACAAACTTATGCTTTAACCATGATTGTCATAGTGCTGAGAGGGTTACGCTCTGTGCCTGGTATCCAATCCAGGTCATCAGAAGTTTCTTCATACCTTATAGAGGCCCTTCCCGAATTTCTGTTATTGCCTTAAATGAAGCAAATTTTTTAACAGCTTTCATCACTTTCTTTTTTTTTTTTCCTGAGACAGAGTCTTACTCTGTTGCCCTGGCTGAAGTGCAGTGGCTCAATCTTGGCTCACTGCAGCTTCCACCTCCTGGGTTCAAGTGATTCTCATGCCTCAGCCTCCCAAGTAGCTGGGACTATAGATGCATGCCAATGGACCCAGCTAATTTTTGTATTTTTAGTAGAGATGGGGTTTCACCATGTTGGCCAGGCTGATCTCAAAATCTTGACCTCAAGTTATCCACTTGCCTCAGCTTCCCAAAGTGCTGGGATTACAGGGGTGAGCCACCACACCCAGCCAGCTTTTATCCCTTTGTTCTTGTCCTTCAAGATGGTAGCTAGGGTTGATGGAGCATGCCTTTCTGGCAAGTAATCACTGATTTTTCCACTTTCATAGTTCTTAATCTTTTTTTTTTTTACTTTTTCTTTTGGTAGAGACAGGGTTTCACTATGTTGCCCAGGCTGGTCTGGAACTCCTGGCCTGAAGCCATCCTTTCAACTCAGGCTTTTGAAGCTCTGGGGTTATAGGAATGAGCCACTGCACCGGTCCCTTAATTAATCACTTTTAATTTCATTTCCAGATCACTCACTCACTGTGGCCTCTTTCTGACATTAGTAGGAGATCTTGTATGCTTAGGGACTCACAAGGAACAAAACAATATCACACACAAGAGAAAACTGTGCAATCAAGAGTTACAATAAAATATAAGATACATGAAGCTGCTGCTGGTGTAACAAGGCATACCATTTTACAGTAAACGTTTTTTACAACTAGAAGACGTACACACTAAAATAACAATAAAAGTATAGTATAGTCATTTATATCTTTATCAAGTATTATATATGCTACATAATTGTATGTACTATACTTTTATATCACTGGCAGCACAGTAGGTTTATACCAGCATCACCACAAACACCTGAGTAATGCATTCTGCAAGGACATTATTATGACCACAGTGTTACTAGTTGATAGAAATTTTTCAGCTCCGTTATAATTTGATGGGACCACTCTCATATGTGGTCCATAACTGACCAAAACATCATTATGCAGTGCATAACTGTCAATTTTTTTAATCTTATAGGAACGGATTAATGTAACAGAAGAACTGGTAAATTAAAAGAGAAATAAGAAAACTCTAAAAAGTAAGCCAAATGTAAATCCAAAAATTGAAACATACAGCAATTGAACTTAAAAATTCACTAGACAGGAGGACAGCATATTGAATACTCTGAAAGTATAAGAGAAAACAGGTTGATAGAAATTATTCAAAGTGAACCACAAAGGAAAAAACTGTTTTTAATATGAACAGATCCTCAATGGGACAACCTAAAGGAGTCTGACATATGTGTCAGAGTCTCAGAAGGAGAGAGGAAAAAAAAAAACCTGCAGAAATCATGGCCAAAAATTTTGCAAATTCAATAGAAAAAAATTCAGTCAAGAGATTGAAACCGTACCCCAAAACCTAAAATGCAATAAAATAAATGGGAAAAATAAAAAATAAATAAAAAAGAGATTGAAACCAGGTGCAGTGGCTTATGCCTGTAATCCCAGCACTTTGGGAGGCTGAGGCAGGGGGATCACTTGAGGCCAGGAGTTTGAGACCAGCCTGGCCAACATGGCAAAACTCCATCTCTACAAAAAATACAAAAACTTAGCTGGGTGTGGTGGCACACACCTGTAATCCCAACTGCTCAGGAGGCTGAGGCATGAGAATTGCTTGAACCTAGGAGGCAGAAGTTGAACTGAGCCGACATCTTGCTACTGCACTCTAGCCTAGGATACAGAGCAAGACTCTGTCTCAAAAAAAAAAAAAAAAAAAAAAAAAAAAAGAAAGAAAGAAAAGAAAGGCATTCAAAAAGAAAGGAGATTTGAAGCTGGGCGTGGTGGCTCACACCTGTAATCCAAGCACTTTGGAGGCCAAGATGGGCGGATCACCTGAGGTCGGGAGCTCAAGACCAGCCTGGCCAACATGGTGAAACCCCGTCTTAAAAAAAAAGAAAAAGAAAAAGCAAAAAAAAAGGAGATTCGAGAAACTCAAAGTACCAAAAATATAGTGAATACAAAGAAAACCATGTCTAGATACATCATAATCCAATTACTGATGACTAAAGACAAAGAAAAAATTATATCCAAAGAAAAAGACAAATTACATACTGAGGAACAACTTATTCATCAGAAACAATGGAAGCCAAAAAACAATAGGACAGCATCTTTTAAATGCTTAGAGAAAAGGGAGGGATCCAACTCTGCAACACCCATGGAAAACCTTCCCACACATGAAAATTACTTTCCTCATCCATCTGCTCCCAATATAGAAATATTTAATATTATATCATTTATACAAAAGCAGCCCTGAGCTTTTTGTCTAAGTCCCAGTTCTACAAGTGCATTAGCCATGTGCCATTTAACATCCCTGAACCGGAGCCCTCATCTATAAATGTAGGTGATAATAGCATCTATACTTCATAGGGCTACTGTGAAAATTAAATGAAATTACAGATGTATATTAGTCCATTCTCATACTGCTAAAAAAGACATACCTGAGACTGGGTAATTTATTAAGGAAAGAAGTTTAATTCACTCACAGTTCAGCATGGCTGGGGAGGTCTCAGGAAACTTAAAATCATGGCAGGAGAAGAAGGAAACACGTCCTTCTTCACATGGCGGCAGGAGAGAGAAGTGCCAAGCAAAAGGGGGAAAAGCCCCTTATAAAACCTTCAGATCTTATGAGAACCCACTCACTATCATGAGAAAAGCAGCATGGGAGTAACTGCCTCCATGATTCAATTACCTCCCACTGGGTCCCTCCCACAACACATGGGGATTATGGGAACTACAATTCAAGATGAGATTTGGCTAGGGACACAGCCAAACCATATCAACATGTAGAATCTTTTAGCACAGTGCCCAAAATACAATGGGCTAGAGACCACACAATAACAGAGGATGGAGAAGACAATGTGGCCTGTGCCTCCCGAAGAACTTTCCAAGTAGCCAAGCAACCAAGGAGGTGGGATCTTCTGATGCAATGAGACCTCAATCATAAACATCTCTTTGACAAGTGAATGGGACCATATCTGAGTTACCTGGACAGAGAATGAAGGAATGCAAGGTAATACCCCAGATTAAAATTAGAAGGTATTACAAAAAAAAAAAAAAAAAAACGAAGAAGAATGGAGGTGGGAAGGCAAACCACAAGTATTCACCCTTGGCTCCAAATATGGATCAGTTTTTCCTGTAGCAGCTGGTGAATTAGGAAACAAGTTGGTAGAGTGGCAGAATACAAGGCACCAGGCATTAGGATAGAGGGATGTGCCAATTATAAAGAGCCTAAAAGGGAGAAGAGAAAGTGACGGCCAGGAAAAGCTTCCTGGAAAAACCAAAATTAGAAATGAATATTGGGGGACAAATTGGAGTTCACAAACAAAGAAGAAGGAAAAAAAATGTCAGTCAAGTGAGAAGAGACCTGGAATAGTGGGTGGTAGATAAGGCAGCAGAGAGAAGCAGCAGGCCATGCCTGGCCTTGTAAGGCATGCCTAGCAGTGCTAAGGAAGTTGACTTTTTCCTCTCATGAGTAGTTTTCAAACTTTATTTGTTTTTGTTTTTTTACTAAGACCCATAATAATAAAATTATTTAACATGGCCACCTGGACCACATGTATATGTATATACATATCATAAATACATAGACATATCCCAGCTTGGCCAACATGGTGAAACCCCATCTCTACTAAAAATATAAAAATTAGCCAGGCCTGGTGGTGGGCACCTGTAATCCCAGCTACTCGGCAGGCTAAGGCAGGAGAATTGCTTGAACCCAGGAGGCAGAGCATGCAATGAGCCAACATCATGCCACTGCACTCCAGCCTGGGAAAGAGAGTGAAACTGTGCTTAAAAAAAAAATACAAGGCCGGGCGCGGTGGCTCAAGCCTGTAATCCCAGCACTTTGGGAGGCCGAGGCGGGTGGATCACGAGGTCAAGAGATCGAGACCATCCTGGTCAACATGGTGAAACCCCGTCTCTACTAAAAATACAAAAAATTAGCTGGGCATGGTGGTGCATGCCTGTAATCCCAGCTACTCAGGAGGCTGAGGCAGGAGAATTGCCTGAACCCAGGAGGCGGAGGTTGCTGTGAGCCGAGATCGCGCCATTGCACTCCAGCCTGGGTAACATGAGTGAAACTCCGTCTAAAAAAAAAAAAAAAAAAAAATAAATAGGCATATGTATGTATAAGTCTCAAATGTAACTACTTTGGAAAACTGGCAGTTTTCATAGTTATCATACATCTACCCTGTGACCGAGAAATTTATTCTTGATAGTATGAACAAAAGAATTGAGTGGATATGTCCACAAAAAGACATGTACAAGAAGCCAGGCCCATAGTGGCACATGCCTGTAGTCCCAGCTACTCAGGAGGATGAGGCAGGAGGACCCCTCAAGCCCTAGAATTCAAGGTTACAGTGAGCTAACATCATGGCACTGTACTCTAGCCTGGGCAACGCAGTGAGATGCCATCTATAAAAAATAAATAAAAATAAAATTTAAATTTAAAAAAGACATGTACAAGAGCTTTGTTCATAATATCCAAAAATTTGAGAAATAGCCCACATGTCCATCAGCAGGAGAACTGGATCATTAAATTGCAGTGTGTGTATACAATGAAATACAACAATGAAAATGGACAAACTACAGCTATCTGCATCATCATGAATGCATCTCATGAACATAATGCTGAGCCAAAGACCCAAACCCCAAAACGCATACATTCTTAGATTCCATTTACATGGAGTCCAAGAACGGGCCAAACTAACTGATGGTTATAGCAGTCTGAATAATGGTTGACTAGGAAGGGGCATGAGGCCTTTTTGGGGGTACCAAATGTATTGCATATCTTGAAGTAAATGAGAGTATGCATATGTGAACATTCATAAAGCTATACCCTTAAGACTTGTACACTTTACTGAATACATGTTATACCCAATACAAAGTTGTTTAAAATCATCACATATTTGACAGTATGTCAAAACTATCCTAAATAACATGTCAAATATGGTGTCTCAAATTCCCACCTAGAATATACACTTAACTTTTTTAAAACTCTAAAACAAATGTTTCACAGAGCAATAATTACATGATTCAGGCTGGCATTCAGTCTATTAAACAGTTTAAATCCTAGTTACAACTCACTAAATCGATTCTACAGCCCACAGATAGGGTCATAACTCATCATTGAAAAATACAGTTCTAAACAATAGGGAACCACTGAAGAGTTTTAAGAGGAGGAGAGACATGAACAGGATAGTGGAGGTCTGGAAGGGCCATCTCCCTTTAGAATGCTCCCTTTGGGGCAGTGTGGAAGATGGATTCAAGGTGAAGTCTGAGCCAGGGGATCTGGTGAGAAGGCCATTAGATTTCAGAAAGGGCCCTAGAGGAGGGGGCCTGGAGCCAAATCCTTCAGGTCACGGGGTTTTGCCTGTCCCTTTGGGCCTCTGCACTGACCTCTCAATCTGTATCACACCTGGCCCCTGGTGTCCCACATGCCATCATCCCCACTAGCTCTGTAGGTGATGGCATTCCCCACTAGGAGTGGCTGGCTGAGAAGAACTGCACTTATTACAAGGCTGTGGGGCAGAAAACGTCCCTCCCTGTCTCTTTCCAACAAGGAGTGGTCGCCCCATGAATACTATTAGAGATGTTGGCCTGGGAAAGAGGAAAGAAAGAAAAGGAAAGAAAGCAACTTCTCTGCCTATTCTTTCGAGGCACTGTGACAGTCACTTTATGTGTGTTATCCCATTCATCCTTATCCTTCTTTTTTTTGAGATGGGTCTCACTCTGTCACCCAGGCTGGAATGCAGTGGCACAATCACAGCTCACTGCAGCCTTGACCTCAGGTGATCCTCCCACCTCAGCGTCTTGAATAGCTGGGACTCCAGGCACACACCACCATGCCCAGATAACTTTTTTGTATTTTTTATAGAAACGGGGTTCTACCATGTTGTTCAGACTGGTCTTAAACTCCTGGGTTCAAACTATCTTCCTGCCTCAGCCTCTTAATACAACCACCCTTTAGAACAATGCTATCTCCAAAGACAAAAAAACTGAGGCTGAGAGAGGGAGCACCACACACGCAGCCAAGGTCCTACAGCCGGTACGTGATAAAACCAGGCCTAGAATCCAGGTCTGTGGACGCAGTGGCTCACCTCTGAATCCCAACACTTTGTGAGTCTGAGGTGCGAGGGTCACTTGAAACAGGGCATTTGAGACCAAACTGGGCAATGTAGCAAGACCCTGCCTCTATCCATTTTTTTTTTTTATTTAGCCAAGTGTCATGGGATGCTCCTGTGGTCTCAGCTACTTGTGAGGCTGAGGCAGGAAGATCCCTTGAGCCCAGGAAGTTTGAGATCACAGTGAGCTATGATTATGCCATGGCACTACAGCCTAGGCGAAAGAGGTTCTGTCTCTTAAAAAAAAAAAAAAAAAAAAAAAAAATCCCAGCGGTCAGGTATAATCCCAGCAATAAGGAAGGCTGAGGCAGGAGGATTGCTTGAGGCCAGGAATTTGAGACCAGCCTGAGCAACACAGTGAGATTCAGTCTCTACCAAAAATAAAATAAGAATCTAGGTCTACCTGACAAAAGAAATTTAAGCTCTTTCTCAACAAGAAGCCTAATAACATGAGTATATCCTGTCTTGCTTTGAGTTGCTGGCCAGAGAAGAGGGGCCTTGTTTGTGCATGTGCCTGGTTTATGGATGTACCCATGGGCTCTGGAGGGTGGAGAAACTTCCACAATGCGGTCTTCTGTCTGAGTGGTACTGAGATTTCACACACTCTGTCAAAGTGTGGTAACTTATGACATTTCCCCCACATCTTTAATCCTTTTCTCAATTAAGCCTAAGTGCAACAAGTTCCAGCACCCAGCACTGGCAACTTAGGTGGTTGCTCTTTTACCCCATCTCCTTGGCCAGGGATAAGAGGCTATGTGATGGACAGCAGGAAGACTGGAAGCTCAAGGAAAGTAGAGGTCTAGAAGGGCCATATCCCTGGAGACCGGGCCTAGGCTGACCCAACAACCATCCTTATATTTGCACACAAGTGTCACAAATGAGGAGAAGCTGCCAAAATGTCTTGGCTCTGAGCTAAGCATCATGTTTCTTTCACACACCCCCACCCAGAGAATTCTAGAAGAGGATACTAGTTGGAAGTCCCGAGGTCATTCTAAGCTGGGGATCTCTAAAGGAGGAAGCTGAGAATAATGAGTGTCCCAGCTGAGGTTGAACTTTGTAAACCAAAAATAAAACTCCAAGTCTTTCAACCAACTGAATGGACCCCTCCTCTCTGCCAAGGTCATTCCAAAGTTAACCTGAAAAAGTAGTTCAGGCCATGACTGGGAGTAGGGGTCAAATATGCCTTATTATATCCTCCTCCCTTTGAAATTCAGGTACACCAGATCAGTATTAACATTAAAACAGAGAAGACTGACGAAACAAGACTTTTTTAGCAATAAGGCACTGAATTCCAGCCTGACTCTAGTATAGCATCACCTGACAGCTAGCAGGCCCTGAAAGAAACTAAACTATTTTACCCCAAAATATGTTTCTTTGACATTTTTTGAGATGGCCCTGCAAAGCTATCTTTTGAGGGGAAGATCTACATTCTGTCGAGAAGCACCTTCCCTTTCCAGGTCTTTTCCCTGATCCAGGAGAAAATTAAGAATCTGACACCTTTTAGGTCTGGTAAGAGCTCTGAAGACTGCTACCTGGAGGCTTCATCTGCATGATAAAACTTTGGCCTTCACAACCCCTTATCTTAACCCAGACATCTCTTTCTATTGATTCCAGGTCTTTAGATAATAATTATTTTAACAGATTGTCAGTCAGAAAATCGTTGAATCCATCTATGACCTGGAAGCCCCTGCCCCACCCCCACCTTTGAGTTGTCCCACATTTCCCTACTGAACCAGTGTACCAATGTGCATCTTACATGTATCAACTGTGATATTGTGCTGGCCTAGAGCCAGAACCGGAGCAAAACTATTTTATAAAATGCAAAACTGTTTTTTAAATAAGTTGAAATGGCTGCCCCATTCTCCTCACAATAACTACTGTCCTTGGCCTCTGTAAATAGAACTGCTAGTTTGTTCTGCAAAACTATGTAAAGCTGCTTACCTTTTCTTATCAGTAACTGCTAAAATCTGTGACTTCTATCACCACCCAGACGATGTGTAAACAAATGTATATCTTGACTTCTGTAAACCACTGAAGTAACAAACAGAATGACAAAAGTCCCCTGGCCCTTGGAATGTCCGGAGACCCCCGCCCTTGTCTCCACCCAGGAGGTGAATCACAGAATCCCCTAGCCCTTGGAATGTCCAAAACCTTTTCATCCCCATCCCCGCCCCTCACCCCCACTCCCAAGGTGGTTTTTCGGGTATAAAAAATCGTGGCGCCCTCCTTTTGGCACCACAGGTTGGAGAGATGTGAGTCCTCTGTGGTCGCCGGCATAATAAATGACCCTGCAATCTGGCATACTTTTGTCTTGGTGATAACTTTCTATGCTCCAGTCAAATACAACACAACCAATGTCTTACGTCTCCTAAACTATAGCCTGACCGCTGTGGCCACATGTTCTCAGGATCTCCTGGTGTGTGACACTCACATTTGGCTCAGAATAAATCTCTTCAAATATTTTACAGAATTTGACTCTTCTTGTTGACAACTTCCAGTTCTCTCTCATTCTGTCTGTCTCTCTCTCTCACATACACACACACACACACACACGCAACACACACACACACACACACAAGCCAATCCAATCATCGTCATCTCTGTACCCTGAAAGGCCAATCCCAGAGGACTGCATGACTTGGGTTCCCTCACCAGCTGGAAGCCCAGCTTGCTCTCCTGGTATCCTTGCCTACTCAGAGAGGCTCTAGCCAGCCCCTTGCCTTTAGACAATTCTAGGAATGAGAGGGCATCTGTCCCAACCCCCTAAACTTCAGGAGATACTTGTCACATTCTCCTTAGTAGTTCTCAGAGAGCCCTCTCTTCACTTAAGGTATGTGTGGGCTGAGGAAAACACACAATGCTTAAATAAGTTCCTGCTGTTAGTCCTATCTCCATCATCAACCAGGCTCTTTTAGATCCTCAAAAGACCAGGTTTTCTAGCTCCCCATTTAGCATATTCTGGATAGCTTGTCTAACACCTCCCTTTGGAAATCAAGGGCTCTTGACACCTTTTGTTCTCAGCTATATGGGTACTTTTTTTTTTTTAATGGTGCCATGACTCAGATATATGGGTACTTATAAGCAAGATAAGTAGAATATTAGAAAATCAAGACTACTATTACCCCTCCCAGACCTTTTTTAATTTTTTTTTTCTTTTTTTTTTCCTCCAGAAATACATTTGGCTACACCTCCCTTGTTTGCTTGGTGTTTTTTTGTTTGTTTGTTTTTTGCATACTTGAATGTAGTGGATAAATTCTATCTTCCAACACACACATACACACAAACACACACACACTCGCCACACATAGCTGAAAACAGAGTCTAAGAGGTGTTATTGAAGCAGGAGCAGCTGGAAACAAACCTCTCAAACAAACGCCGAAATGGGAAGGAAGTGGTGATCTATTCTTTCAGGAGCTGCGGTGGGCCTGAATGCCCCAATAGCTGAGCTCCCCAACAAAGAAAACCCCTGCCCTTTTAAAGGCTTACAACTCTAGAAATTACATGTGAAAGGGTCTTGATCCATGAAGTAGGTGTAGGGTACATGACTTAGGTGGGGGTTTGATTGTGTTTAAGCAAAAACAATGCCTTCCGGAAAGATTCCTGCATACCATGCCTGTGATCTGCAGGAGTGGGATTAAGGGTGGCACCCAGGTCTGCTAACCTTTACTTCTCTTATTGAAATGCAGTGTAGACGTCTGGTGGAAGAGCTCGTAGAAGCTTAAGAGGATCAAGGGTCTCCTTCCTCATTATCTCTACTAATATCATCCGAGCCCAAAATACCCTGTCACAGTCACCCTGTGAAGATGTTCAGCGTGGGTATGGTGAAGTTTTGCAGGCCTGGGGTCCATTTGGCCCCCTTCAGTTGTATTTCTGTATGTCCACTTTGTTGTGGGACTGTGGAAGACAGCCTGTTTCCTTATTTTTAAGCTCCCTGGGGCACCTCACAATGAAGTAGCAGTTCCCTGGTAACTACAGTGGAATCCCTCCAAAAAAGGAACTTCCAGCCATAATCTCTCTGTGTCTGCATCCCCCCAAGGGTCAACACTGGGTCTGAGCTTGAATCATTGAGTCGTGGCATGATCTGAGCCAATAATCAGGCAAAACTTGCTATCTCTGATGAATGCCTTTACCTCGTCAGCACTAATGGCTCACAGTTCACGGAGCCCTTCCCCACACCTGGTCTCATCTCAGTCCTGCATATAATCTCTGTGAGAGGAATATTCCCAGTCTCTGGGAAAACTGAAGATGTTAATTTCAGGCATATTGAGGTTTTTCATCAACCAAACTGAATACAATGCAAGGACCCTTGATTATTCCTCCATCCCATTTTCCCCCATTGCAAACTCACCTACCTGCCGTGACAGCCATTCACCCCTCCCCCTCTCCTGCAACTCTGGGAAATAATCTAAGCCCTGCCCTAAAGGCCACCCTTCTTCCTTCTCAGGGAAAGTCATCATTAACCATTTATTCCTTCCCTCCTCCAGCAGCCCCAATCTCAATCACTCTCCTTTCAATCTCTCTCCCCACCTCCTCCCTGTCCCCTCTCCCCCTGTCTACCCCCATCCCTGGATTTTCCTAGTCACCTAGGATACAGCTTTAGAATGATGCCAAGTTAAACATATAGACATAAACTGGAAGAAAGGAAGAGAAAAGAGAGAAGGAGCGCAGGACAAGGAAGGAGGAAAGAAAAGGAGAAATAAATGGGGAAATGGAACTGGCTCTTTCCCCACAAGAAACCAGCCCACTTGCATTTCTTCTAACTTGACACTCCTGCTAGCTATTGCCTTAATCTCTCTTCTTCATAGCCAAGCATTTTGGGGAAAAGGTCTATATTTGTCTCTATTTCCTCACCTCCCATTTATTTCTCAAGTCAGTGCAATCTGGCTTCTGTCCCCTTCTCTCTACTAAAACTGATCTAAGTTCACCAGGGAGCATCTACCTGAAAATTCCAAGAGACAAATAGACTGGAAAAAAAAAAAAAAAAACTGGTTTCTGCTGGGCATGTGGTCCTAAGGATGGCTCCCTATACATACCTCAAAAGTGTCCTTTATCTGGCCTCTCCCTTTGGCAAGATATACCCTCCGTCTCCATCTTACTCTCTTATTCCCTCCGCTAACACTTAAACAATGGAGCTACTTCCCAAGCTTCCTTTATTCCCTACTCTATTAACTCATTTAAGGAAATGACATTCAAATCTACCATCCAACCACCACCCTCAGCTCCCTACCCAAATGACATAACAACAACAATGAATGTTGATTAACAGATACCATGTGCCCATGCTATGCCAGCCTTCCAACAGCCTCTGAAGTGGATACTATTATTATTCAGATTTCATACATGTGAAAACTGAGATACCGCCAACTTCAGGGACTAGCCCAAGGTCACATGACCATGAAGAGGCTGCTCTTAAAGTCTGGATTTATAACCACTCTGGTTTCTGGCAAGGTGATAAACTAACAAGGGTTGCAGGCTCCTTCCCCTCCATCCAATTCTAGAGAAATCATGAAGGTGCTAGGAAGGTTGATGAATCTGAGGAAATGGTATAAAAATTATGATCATCTCCTGGGCAGCCAGAAGATGGTTGGGTCCCAATGTAGGATGGAAAACAGCTCAGAAAATAAGAGGGCGGGCAGGCACCAACCCAGGAACAGTCTGTAAGGGATTTTAGAGACACTCTTCCCCACCCCCACAACCCTGCCGTTTCCATGGTTGGGGGCATGGGGTAGGGAGGAACTGCCTGTCAAACAGGGCTTCGAGAGTAGAGAACAGCAGTTATACACAGAATGCCTGGCTCTGGCCGCTCCTCCCCATCCCCTTAGCCAAGGAGACAAGGAGATTTCAGCCAAAAAAAATGACAGCTCTTAGAAACAGCATTGTCCAAAGGTAAAGCACAACAAGGCCTCCCAAGGACAGGAGAATAAGCAGACCTGGGTTCAGGTTACAAAACCAGAGATCACCCGAGGCCCACATCCTGTGCTGCACATACTCACATGCTCAACACTGCAGAACACGAGCCATGGCCCACCCTTCCCCCTCCCCATATGCCCCTGGACACACATTACCAGACAGGTGAGACACCCAGAGGAAGGTTAGTGTATCTGGGCTCATAAGGTAAAATAACATCTGAGTGGAGGAAACACCATTTAAAAAGTCAAAAGGATGGAAAATAAACATTGGAGGCTGGACCCAATGGCTCATGCCCGTAATCCTAACACTTCGGGAGGCTGAGATGGGAGGATCCCTTGAGCCCTGGAGTTTGAGACCAGCCTGGGCAACGTAGCAAGACTATCTCTACAAAAAATTTAACTAAGGCAATGCATGGTGGCTCATGCCTACAATCCCAGCACTTTGGGAGTCCAACACAAATAGATCACCTGAGGTCTATAGTTCCAGACCCAGCCTGGCCAACATAGTGAAACTCCGTCTCTACTAAAAATACAAAAATTAGCCAGGTGTGATGTTGGGCACCTGAAATCCCAGCTACTCAAGAGGCTGAGGCATGAGAAGCACTTGAACCCAAGAGACAGAGGTTGCAGTGAGCCAAGATTATGCCACTGCATTCCAGCCTGGGCAATAGAGACTCTGTCTCAAAAAAAAATTAAATTACAAAAATTCGCTGGGCATAGTGGTGTACACCTATAATCCCAGCAACTCAGGAGACTGGGGTGGGAAGACCACTTGAGCCTGGAAGGTTGAAGCTGCAGAGAGCTGTGATCATGCAACTACACTCCAGCCTGGGTAACAGAGCAAGACCTTGTCTCAGAAAAAAAAAAGAAAAAAAAAGAAAAAAAGTAAAAATTAGTAAAGCACAGCTGATGGGTCACAGTTCAAAATAAGAACAACAAATATCTTCAAATACAAAACATGAGATCACAGTTTATAAAATGTTTCAAGAATAAACACATATTGAAAAACAGTGAGCAACAATGGGTCAAAATATATCTGGAAAAAAATAGATAAAAAATATAATGGTGTTTAAAAAGGAACTTAATAGATTAAATAGCAGAATGAAGAACACTGAAGAAAGAATTAGTGAGATGGAAATTTGGGTCAAGACAATCACCCAGACAATGTTGGAAAGAGATTAAAGGGTATGAAATATATATTTTAAAAAAGAAGTTAAATAATATGGAGGAGAGAAGTAGAAGTGTCAGCATGTAGATAGTAAAAAAAAATCCTAGAAGGGAAACAGGTGTGGTGAATCACACCTGTAATCCCAGCGCTTGGGGAAGCCAAGGTGGGAGGATGGCTCAAAGCCAGGATTTCAAGACAAGCCTCGGCAACACAGTGAGATCCTGTCTTTAAAAAAAAAAATTAAAATACTAGAAGGAGAAAAGAACTAAACATAGGTGAGAAAACATTTATTTATTTACTTATTTATTTTGAGGTAGGATCTCACTCTGTTGCCCAGGCTGGAGTGCAGTGGCACAATCACAGCTCATTTGCAGGTTCGAATTCCTGGGCTCAAGCAATCCTCCCACCTCAGCCTCCTGAGTAGCCAGGACTACAGGTGCATGCTATCATGCCCAGATAATTTATTTTTTATAAAGATGAGGGCTCACTATGTTGCCAGGCTGGTGTCAAACCCCTGGCCTCAAGTAATTCTCCCTCCTTAGCCTCCCAAAGTGCTGGGATTGCAGGTGACAGCTACCACACCCAGCTGAAAACATTTAAAGAAACAATAACTGAAATTTGTTCCCATGATTAGGAAAAAATGAAAGACAGTAGATTAAAGCTCTTATGAGGGATAAACAGGTAAGAATAAACCCACTCTTAGTCACTTTATATTATTTCAAAATATCAAAAGCAAAAAGAAATGTAAACACTTCCAGAGAGAAAGAGCAAATCACCTCTTAAACTCAAACAATGGGATTTTGGAAAAACTGTCATTCAAGTATTATATATATGGAAGGATGGAAGGGGAGAGGGTAGAGACAGAGAGAGAGAGAGGGAAAAAAAAACCCATCATAAAGTACAGCTTGATGTTCGCAATGTGAACACATCTGTGTAACTAACCCCCATGTCAAGAGAGAGAACATTACCATCACCCAGCAAGTCCCCCTTGACCCTTCCCAGTCACCATTTCCCTGCAAAGAACACCATGTTCTAAATTCTAACTCCGTGAGTTAGTTTTGTTCTGATTTTGAGTTTTACATAAATAAAAGCGCACTGTGGCCGGGCGCGGTGGCTCACGCCTGTAATCCCAGCACTTTGGGAGGCCGAGGCGGGTGGATCACAAGGTCAAGAGATCGAGACCATCCTGGGCAACATGGTGAAACCCCGTCTCTACTAAAAATACAAAAAAAAAATTAGCTGGGCATGGTGATGCGTGCCTGTAATCCCAGCTACTCGGGAGGCTGAGGCAGGAGAATTGCCTGAACCCAGGAGGCGGAGGTTGCGGTGAGCCGAGGTCGCGCCATTGCACTCCAGCCTGGGTAACAAGAGCGAAACTCTGTCTCAAAAAAAATAAATAAATAAATAAAATAAAAAAAATAAAAATAAATAAATAAATAAAAGCGCACTGTATTTACTCTTTTGTATCAGGCTTCTGTTGTTCAACATTCTGTGCGTGACATCCTCCTATGTGGCAATAGTTCATTGATTCCCACTGATGTATAGCAATTTCTCAACCTCAGCACTGTTGACATTTGGGTCTAGATAATTATCTGCTGTAGGGAACTATGCTGTGTATTGCAGGGTATTCAGCCACATTTCCAGTCTCTGCCAACTGAATGCCAATAGCAATCCTCTCCCTCCCATGCAAGTTGTGATAATAAAAAAATACTTCCAGATATTGCCAAATGTCTCCTGGGGTGCAAAATCATCAGCAGTTAGAGCCACTACGGTGTAATATCTGGTCATATAAATATACCAAAGTTTATTTATCTGTTCTACTGTTGATGGACATTTAAGTTGTTTTCAATTTGGGGCGATTGTGAGAAATACTATTATGAGAAGAAACAATACTTTCAAAAGCTTTAAAAGAAAAGAACATCAAACTCAAAATTGTAATCTAAATAACAAGCCTCAGCTGTACCATTCAAAGATCTGCCATGAAAATACTGTTGTAGGTAGCATTCTAGCAGGAGGAGAAATAAATCCAGGGAAACGCTGCAAGCCACACAGGAAGCAAAGGTGAGTAAATAGCACAGTAAAGTATACTGTTATATAAAATAATCAGAACAAAGAACTTCCCCTTCTGGGTAGGCTGTTGGAAGTTGAAACAGGCCACACTACCACTAACCGCAACTAAGACCTAAATAGGCTGGGCACAATGGCTCATGCCTGTAACCCCAGCACTTTGGGAGGCCAAGGTGGGAGGACTGCTTCAAGACCAGACTGAGCAACATAGCGAGATCCCATCTCTATAATATTTTATATATATATATATATATATATGTGTGTGTGTGTGTGTGTGTGTGTGTGTGTGTGTATATATATATTATTTAGAAAGCAAAAAGACCTAAGTAAATTTTAAAATTCACATTTTAAATGTATCAAAGGGTTGTGGAAGCAATAAGGACTAGATGGACTAAAAATCCCACAGAAGAGAGAATAGTTCAGAATGGTCAAATTGGCAACTCATGTTTTCCCCTGGGAGCAGTTGCCAAATCTGAGCATGCGCTTAAGACTGGATTAAACCTTTCTATTAATGCCTAAGGCTCGAGTGACAAAATCAAGAACATGAAAAGCCTCGCATACACTTGATTTTCTTCACTAGACACTCGCTTAATCCTAAGGCTAGGTGTAAATGAGGCTAAAGAGCTAAGTTCATCCATCCCTCCCTTCCTTCCTTTCCTCTCTTTCTCTCTCTCTCTCTCTCTTTCTCTCCCGCTTTCCTTTTATTTGCTCATTTTATGCAAGGGCTGGCATTCTGATTGTTCTATTCTCAGGTTTAATACTTATTTTAATAAAGATTTCAAGCAAAAAAAAAAAAAAAGCTAAGTTCAAAGCTGTTGAGAGTCAAGTAGAATCTAACGCAGAGGCTAAGCCATAAAACAAGTTTTGACAAATATAAAAGGATTGAAATCATACAAAGCATGTTCCCCAACCATGATGGAATTAAATTAGAAATCAATAATAGAAAGAAACGTGGGAATTCCTCAAATATTTGGAAAATAACCACATTTCTAATAATCTATAGGTCAAAGAAGAAATCACAAGACAAATTAGAAACATATTGAACTGAATAAAAACAAAAATATATCAAAATTTATGGGATGCAGCTACAGCAATGCTTAGAAGTATATACCTTTAAATGCCTGTATCAGAAAAGAAGTCTTCAAATAGGCTAAGCTTCCACTTAATCAACTAGAAACAGACTAAAAACTGAGTAGCAGGACTACAGGTGCATACTATCATGTCCAGCTAATTTTGTTTATTTTTTATAATAAACTTGTCTGTTTCTAGTTTATTAAGTCGAAGCTTAGCCTATTTTTTAAACTGGAAACAATTTTAAAAGATACAAAAAATCTCTTTGCAAAAAAAGGATACCCAAATGTCTAATACACATATGAAATGGTATTCAACTTTGCAACTTTCTTTTTATTTTATTTATTGTAGAGACAGGGTCTTGCTATGTTGTCCAGGCTAGTATTAAACTCCTGGCCTCAAATGATCCTCCCTTACATAGTGCTGGGACTACAGGCATGAGCATCATGCCCAGCCAATTTTGGAACTTTCAATCTTGCAGGAAAATGCAAACAAAAAACACATGATACACACTCACCAGCAACAGAATGGTTAGACAAATACCACATGATCTCCCCTATATGTAGAATGCTAAAAAAAAAAAAAAAAAAAAATTAGACTCATACAAGCATAGAGTAGAACAGTGGTTACCAGGGGCTTGGAGGTGGAAGAAATGGGTGGGAGATGTTGGTCAAAGGGTACAAACGTTCAATGATAAGTTGAATAAGTTCTGGGAACCTAATGCACAGCATGGTAACATGTACTACATAATAGTACTGTATTGTTTACTTGAAATTTGTTGAGAGAAAAGATCTTTAGTGTCCTCATCACACCTACTCTAAAAAAAATGGTAACCATGGGTGGTCACAGATGTGTTAATTTGATTATGGTAATCATTTCACAATGATATCAAATCATTGCATTGTATAACTTGAATATCTATAATGTTTGTCAATTATGCATTGTATACCTTGAATATCAGTAATTTTTATTTGTTAATTATGCCTTAATAAAGCTGGAGGTAGTGGAAGAACGAGAACAGCCCAAATGAAAAGGATGGGGAAATATCACATGTAAGTGAGACTGTGGAGCAACTGAAACTTTTTTTTTTTTTTTTTTTTTTCCTGAGACAGGGTCTTACTCTATTGCCCAGGCTGGAGTGCAGTGATGTGATTATGGCTCACTGCAGCCTCGACCTCCTGGGCTCAAGAGATCCTCCCACCACAGCCTCTTGAGTAGATGGAACTACATACAGGCACAGACCACTACACCTAGATAATTTTTATTTTTCTGGTAGAGGCAGGGTCTCCCTATGTTGACCAGGCTTGTCTTGAACTGCTGGGCTCCAGCAATCCTCCTGCCTCAGCCTCCCAAAATGCTGGGATTACAGGTGTGAGCAACCACATCCAGCTGCAACTGAATCTCTTATGCATTGGAGATGGAGGTGTAAAGTGGCATAACTACTTTAGAAACCTGTTTAACAGTACTAACTAAAGCTGAAATATGTATACCTCATGAACTAGCAATTCCATTCCTAGTTATATACTCAACAGGAATGCCCACCTATGCTCACCAGAAGCCATGCACTAGAATGTTCATGGTAGCTCTATTCATAATGGCAAACCAAGCAGAAACTGGAAAATACCCAAATGCTCATCACCAGTAAAATCAATCAGTAGATTTACTGTGTCACATAATGAAATACTATATACACATACTAGACAACAACAAACTACTACTACATACAGCCACATAAATGAAGCTCACAAACAAAAGGTTGAGCATAAGAAGACAGATACAATAATATACACTGTATATAAAGTACCAAAATCGGTGAGATGTATCCATATTTTTTAGAAGTCAGTTGTGGTTTTCTTTATTAAGTATGAGTGGTCACTGAAGTGGGCATAGGATAGCTTCTTGGGTCCTAGGAATGTTTTAGTTTTTTATTATGCTCTTTTAACTGTTGCATTCTGTTTTGAAAATTCATCAAGCTGTACCTTTATTATATGTTTGCTTGTTTTTCCTTTGTGAGACAGGGTCTTCCTCTGCAGCCCAGGCTAGAGTGTAGCGGTACTATCACAGTTCACTGAAACTTTGAACTCCTGAACTCAAGCTATCCTCCCACCTCAGCCTCCCTTGTAGCTAGGACTATAGGCACATGCCACCACACCTTGCTAAATTTTATTTTTTATTGGTAGAGACAGGGTCTTACTATGTTGTCCAGGCTGGTCTCAAACCTCTGGTCTCAAGCAATCCTCCTGCCTCAGCCTCCCAAAATGCTGGGATTTCATGTATGAGGCACCAAACCCAGCCTTTCTCATTTTTCTATATGTATATTATGTTTCAACTAAAAATGTTTAAAAATCATGCAGTAAGTGACTGAGACAGGATTCAAACCCAGCCAGTCAGATTTGAGATCCCAAACCCTAACTCGTACATGTAGAATTAGAATCAGGGTTACATCATTCTGTAACAGTCCAGAAAAAAAATGTCTTCTCTCTAAGGACACAGAATCAAAAGGATATGTGGGTGTGAGAATATGTACATGTGTAAAGAATGAGAGAGAGATTTTAAGGAATTGGCTCATGCAATCATGTGAGCTAGCAAATCTAAACTGCAGGACAGGCCTCATCTGGCTATTCTATCTGTAATCCCAGCCTGGAGACCCGGGAAGAGCATATGCTGCAGTTCAAGTCCTAAGGCAGTCTGGAGGTGCAATTCCTCCTTCCTGAGGGAACCACCATCATTTTTTCTCTTAAGACTTTCACCTGGCCAGGCGTGGTGGCTCACGCCTGTAATCCAAGCACTTTGGAGGCCAAGGCGGAAGGATTACCTGAGGCAGGAGCTCAAGACCAGCCTGACCAACATGGTGAAACCCCGTTTTTAAAAAAAAAAAAAAAAAGGCTTTCACCTGATTGGGTGAAGCCCACCCACATTATAGAAGGTAACCTGTTTGACTCAAAGTCTACTTGTGATGTTATGATATAATAAGAAATATATTTATATATATATTTTATATATATAGAAAAAATATATTTTAAAATATATTTTTATATATCTTCATCCCCTAGCACAGAGCTCCTAAAAGTCTGTGAAAGACTAAAAGAGTGTGTTTTGTCATTTGTAATAAGTCCTTTTCAAACACACTTGAGTTTATGTTAATGAGGTGATTTTTGGAAAGCCCCCAAGGATGGAAGGGGGAAACTCTTTACCAAGGGAACAAATCATATGATTAGAGGGCTGGGATCTCCAGCCCCATTTCCCCCACTTCCCTACCTCCAGAAAGAGGAGAGGGCCTGGAGATTGAGCTTAATTACCAACGACCAACGACTTAATTAATCATGCTTTCATAAAACCATTAACTGGGCATGGTGGTGTGCACCTATAGTCCCAGCTACTTGGGAGGTTGAGACAGGAGGATCATATGACCCCAGGAGTTTGAATCTAGCTTGTGCAACACAGTGAGACCCCCATCTTAAAACAAAAAACAAAATCCCTAATTGAGGCTGGGTGCAGTGCCTCACACTGTAAGCCTAGCACTTTGGGAGGCTGAGGGGGGTGGAACATTTGTGGTCAGGAATTTGAGACCAGCCTGAACAACATGGTGAAACCCCATCTCTACTAAAAATACACAAAAATTGCCAGGTGTGGTGGCATGTAATCCCAGCTACTTGGGAGGCCGAGACAGGAGAATTGCTTGAAGCCAAGTGGCAGAGGGGTTGCAGTGAGCCAAGATGGTGACACTGCACTCCAGCCTGGGCAACAGAGCAAGACTCAATCTCAAAAAAAAAAAAAAAAAAAAAAAAAAAACCCAGGCCTCAGAGGCAACACAACATATCTACAACCATCCGATCTTTGACAAACCTGACAAAAACAAGCAATGGGGAAAGGATTCCCTGTTTAATAAATGGTGTTGGGAAAACTGGCTAGCCATGTGCAGAAAGCAGAAACTGGACCCCTTCCTGACACCTTACACTAAAATTAACTCCAGATGGATTAAAGATTTAAACATAAGACCTAACACCATAAAAACCCTAGAAGAAAATCTAGGCAAAACCATTCAGGACATAGGCGTAGGCAAGGACTTCATGACCAAAACACCAAAAACATTGGCAACAAAAGCCAAAATAGACAAATGGGACCTAATCAAACTCCACAGCTTCTGCATGGCAAAATAAAAAGTCATTAGAATGAATCGGCAACCAACAGAATGGGAAAAATTTTTTGCAGTCTACCCATCTGACAAAGGGCTGATATCCAGAATTTACAAAGAACTAAAACAGATTTACAAGAAAAAAACAAGCCCATTCAAAAGTGGGCGAAGGATATGAACAGACACTTTACAAAAGAAGACATACATGAGACCAACAAACATATAAAAAAATGCTCATCATCATTGGTCATTAGAGAAATGCAAATCAAAACTACATTGAGATACCATCTCATGCCAGTTAGAATGGCGATCATTAAAAAATCTGGAGACAACAGATGGTGGAGAGGATGTGGAGAAATAGGAACACCAATTTTACACTATTGGTGGGAGTGTAAATTAGTTCAACCATTGTGGAAGACTGTGGCAATTCCTCAAGGACCTAGAAATAGAAATTCCATTTGATACAGTATCCCATTACTGGGTATATATCCAAAGGATTATAAATCGTTCTACTATAAGGACACAGGCACACGAATGTTCATTGCAGCACTGTTTACAAAAGCAAAGACCTGGAACCAACCCAAATGCCCATCAATGATAGACTAGACAGGGAAAATGTGGCACATATACACCATGGAATATTAGGCAGCCATCAAAAACGATGAGTTCGTGTCCTTTGTGGGGACATGGATGAACCTGGAAACCATCATTCTCAGCAAACTGACACAAGAACAGAAAATCAAACACCGCATGTTCTCACTCATAGGTGGGTGTTGAACAATGAGAACACATGGACACAGGGAGGGGAGCATCAGACACTGGGGTCTGTTGGGGGGAAATAGGGGAGGGACAGCTGGGGGTGGGGAGTTGGGGAGAGATAGCATGGGGAGAAATGCCAGATATAGGTGAAGGGGAGGAAGGCAGTAAATCATGCTGCCATGTGTACCTATGCAACAATCTTGCATGTTCTTCACATATACCCCAAAACCTCAAATGCAATTAAAAAAAAAAAAAACTCTAATCAAAGGGATTCAGAGAACTTCTGGGTTGGTAAACACATCTACATGTTGGGAGAGTGCTGGGAAAACGGCAGGCCCTAACTCCCTGGGTACAAGCTCCTGCACTTAAAACCTTTCCAGATAGCATCCTATGTACCTCCTCATCTGGCTATTCTTCTATATTTTTTGTTACATCTAACAAATCGGTAAACATTAAGTGTTTCTCTGAGCTCTGTGAGACTTCATAGCAAATTATTAAAGCTGAGGAGGGGGTTGTTGGGACCTTCGATTTATAGCTAAATCAGACAGAAGTGTGGGTAACCTCAGGACACTTCAGATTGTAATCAGCATCTGAAGTGGGCGGCAATCTTGTGCTCTTAGCCTTGGAGTCTGCAGTAACTCTGAATAGTGTTATAATTGAGTTTAGGATACCAAATTGGTGTCTAATGAGTTGCAGAATTGGTGTAGGAAAAGCTGCCACATGTCTGGTGTCAGAAGAGTTGAGTACAGTAAAGTCTGTGTTTCCTATATACTACAGATTTAAATGTTAATCTAAAAAATATCTTCAGCATAGTAACTAGCCAGTGCATATAAAAAAAGAAAAATACAAAAAATACCTTCAAAGTGGCATTTAGACTGTTTTTTAATAAAATATCTGGGTCCTGTGGCTTAACCAAGTTGACACATAAAATTAACAATTATATTGGTGAGACAGATGCTTTCTGAAAAAAAAATCATCATCATTACAGTACCTAGCAATTCAAAACTAAAAATCTAGACAATACTATCATATCTGGGCAAGTGACAAGGAGAGGAATGGAGTGGGATCAAGAGAGGGAGAACAGGGAAGTGAAAGCATGCTAACATGTTTGTCTTGTTCAGAAGGAAGACAGCAGATGGGCTCGGTGGCTCATATCTGTAATCCCAGCATTTTGAAAGGACAACGTAGGAAGATCACTTGAGCCCAAGAGTTCAAGACTAGCCTGGGTAACATAGCAAGATGCTTTCTCTACAAAAAATAAAATAAAACAAATTTGTTGAATGTGGTGCTGTGCACCTGTAGTTTCAGCTGTTTGGTAGACTGAGGCAGGAGGACTGCTTGAGACTAAGAATTGGAGGCTGCAGTGAGCTATGATTGCACCACTGCACTCAAGCCTGGGTAACTAACATAGCAAAGCTCTGTTTCTAAAATTCTAAAAAAAGGAGGAGGAGGAAGAGGAAGTGGAGAAGACAGCAATGCTGATAAGTTTTTTTAAAAGTTAGACAAGATATGCACAAACATTTGTCTTAGTTAAAAATAGGATAAATTTCAAAACAAAACAAAATTCAATTTAATATAAGGCAGGAAAGGAAAAATAAAGTTTAGTAAATGTGAATATAGAAATCAATCCATATATAACATTATTTTCAGTCTCAATCAAAGTAAACTCACTGCTTTGAGACAGACTACTGGATTTTTATTTTATTTTATTTTGAGACAGGGTCCTACTCTGTCACACAGACTGAACTGCAGTAGCACGATTTTGGCTTCTCAGGCTCAAGTAACCCTCCCACTGCAGCCTTCCAAGTAGCTGGGACCACAAGCATGTGTCACCACTCTCAGCTAATTTTTGTAGAGACAGGGTTATGCCATGTTGCCGAGGCTGGTCTCAAACTCCTGGGCTCAAGTGATCCTCCCACCTTGGTCTCCCAAAGTGCTGGGATTACAAGTATGAGCCACCATGCTGGGCCAATTTTTTTTTTTTTTTTTTTTTTTTTAAAAAAGAGTCTCACTCTGTTGCCCAGGCTGGAGTACAGTGGCTCAATCTTGGTTCACTGCAGCCTCTGCCTCCTGGGTTCAAGTGATACTCACATCTCAGTCTCCCAAGCAGCTGCGAATACTGGTATGTGCCACCACACCTGGCTAATTTTTGTATTTTTAATAGAGACAGAGTTTCGCTGTGTTGACCAGGCTGGTCTCAAACTCTTGACCTTAAATGATCCACCCACCTTGGCCTCCCAAAATGCTAGTATTACAGGCATGAGCCAATGCACACAGCCCATGCCTGGCCTATTTTAAAAAATATCTAATAAGTACATTTCCCATAAGTGATTGGTAAAATATATGTCTACAAATAGCTAAATAAATCTGGGGAGAAAAAAGAGCAAGGAAGAGATGCTCACCTTACTAGATGTGAAGGCATATTTTTAAATCACAATAATTAATCCAGCGTGGTGGTATTTGCCAGGCAAGGTATCAGAGCCCTGACATTGGAAAGTGGTTGACTCACAGGTTAATAAGAGGGATTTACTAACAGTGGTATATGTTTGAAAAAGGGAAGTTTTACTAGAAAGAACACTGCAGATGGGGTGCAGGGGGTGCGTGTCTTAGCAAGACAGAACTGAGCCCACCATGGTGAATTTTCCTTAGGAGCATTTATGGACCTCAAAGCAGGAGATGAAGGGTAGTTTACCTGATAAATGATTACATTTGTAGACATTCTGATGCCTTAATGTCAGCAAGGGTTGCACAATGAATTTGCCATGTGTGCACCCAGAAATATATGGAAATTCTAGTTACTTATAAATGTTAAGTTGAAAAGAGGCCTGGAACCAGGTGCTGACTTTAGATAATATGGAAGTCTAATTACTTCTAAAATTCCTCAAATAAGGAGGTCTTTTGGTCTTTGAATGGCCTACTTGATGGCCACCAGGTAATCTTTTCTCCCTTCACCATGCTTCTAAATTCCTCAGATAGGAGTTTTTGTCTCCAAAGCTGCTGTATGGTCACCAGGTGATTTTTGCTCTTCTCAGTGTTAAGAAATAAACCAATGGAACAAAACTGAGGGCTCAGAAATAGGCCCATGAGAATTTGTTATGTAATAACAAATAAAATGGAAAGATTTTCTTAAAGATTGTGTTGGGAAAACCAGTTTACCTAGAAAAATAAGAGTGGACGCTCGCATACCCCCATATGCAATGGTGAATTACAGAAAAACTAAAGACATAAATGGGAAAGTTATAACTATACAATTAATAGAAAATTCTGTATGACCTGTGAGGAAGGACCTGTTAAAACAATAAAAGCATACACTTTATAGGGAAAAAAAAAACTACACTTTGACTATATCAAACTTAGAGATTTTACCATCAAAATACACAGATGGAAAATTAGGAAAACATACTAGCAGTATGTAAAGCTGTTAAGAGGTTACTAACTTAAATACTCCAAAACTTTTTTGAAATCCCCAAGAAAAGAATTGGAAACCCAACAGAAAAATGGGCAAATGATAATATACCCAGACAATTTACAAAAGAGGAAACTTGAGTGGCTAACAAGCGAAACAAAATAAAATAAAAGAAAGAGAAAGCAAGAAAGAAGCAAAGAAATAAAGAAAAGAAAGAAAAAGAGAAAAAGAAAAGCCTAGGCTTACTGCAAACAATAAAATATAAACTAACATTAGATATCTCCATCAGATTAGCAAAAATTTGGAAGTCAGAAAATACCAGTGTTGGCAAGGATATGAGGAAATGCCAACAAATCCTTTTGTACTACTGATGGGAGAGAAAATCAGTAGAGCTAAACCAGAAACCAATCTGATAGAAGTTCCATACTCATCAATTCTAACACAAACATTTTTGGTGTGCCATGAACTGAGGAGAAGATGGCTTGCAGATAACCTCATGTTCACTCCTCCAATGTCCTGTAAACCTTCAGTTCCTCATGATCTAAACAGAAGTCCTCACCCTTCCCTACCTGCCCACTCTGCCCCTACTCTGTTTCTCCTACTGAAGTCCCTACTAGTGATAGTGACAGGAGGCAGACAAATCCTAGGTAGACAGGGACGGGTCCCCGGTGAAACGCTACCTTCAAACCAAAGACAGTTTATAACCTGAAAACCAAGCTGCTGCTTCCAGACAAAGTCTGGACCAGAGTGAGAACTTGCTATATCCTTGTATTTCAAAGGTTAGTATTGGTCATATTAGTTTTTTCTTTTAATGACAGAAAAATTACCACCTTTAAAGTAATATGAGTGCTGAATTATTCTAGATTTTCTATTTTCTCCGTTTTTTACATAAGCAACTTGCCTTTATCAATTTTTTCCCAATGTTTTCAACTTTGTTTTCTTGGTATCAACTCTCTTTTCATACCCATAGTGATTTGTAGATATAACATTTAACTAATTTATATAATTACTACAACAAATGTGGAAGGTGTGGCTTAATCTAGCAAGGCAATTAAGTAGAAGTTAATTAACAGAGCTTTTGCTGTAAATTAAGCTTCGCAGAATAGAATGAGTTTTCAAATTGAAAAATTCTACCAAGCACCAAGCAAAACAAATTTAAGACTCATCCCAAAGGTTCATCATTGTGAAATATCTCTTTACTGGATAAAGAAATAATCCTAAAAGAACCCAGAGAGAAGGGAAAAAATTCACATATAAAGGAAAGGGAGCCATAATGGCATCAGATTTTTCAACAGGCTTCAAAATTCTTATGAAAAATTATTTTCAATCAAGACCTCTCTGCAAAGCCAAGCTATCAATCAAGTGTAAGGGAAGCCCAGCCTACTTAGTTATTCTCAAGCAATCTTTCTTAGGTAAGCACGAAGAATGTATAAGGAACGCAGGAACACAACAACGTAAGAGGAAACAGAGAGCCAACCCAGACATGTGGTGGGTATCAGCAGGCTAGATTCGAGAATGAAGATGTAGGGAAGCAGAAGAGAAGTCTTTTGGGGGGTGTGGAGTAAGGGGGAAGCATGGAATTGATAATCTGATGCCCTTGAACGTTTATAAATCTTATGGTAAACATTTGACAAATCTGTAGAAACACTGGAAACAAAAAGCCATAAGTACCTTGAAAACTAAGCAAATGGCAAAAACTGAAGCACCTTATTAACAAGAAAGAAAAGCTAATTATAAAAGAAAAAAGAGGGCCACCTGCAGTCGTTCACACCTATACTCCCAGCAACTTGGGAGGCTGAGGCGGGAGGATCACTTGAGCCCAGAAGTTCAAGGCTGCAGAGAGCTATGATCACATCACTGCAAAAAAGTTTCACAACACACTTTTAGCTGAATAAAGGGCAAGATTTATATAGCTAGACTAATACAATCTCTAACTATTGACTTAACAAAAATGATGTATACCTAGAATGTAAAGTTTATGACAGCTGAGATCTTCTCCTATTCACTGCCATATCCTAGTACTTAGAAGCTTAGTATTGGGCATATTAATTTTTTTTCTTTTAATGATAGCATTTGAGCCCAGAATTTTCAGTAAAAGGTAACAGCGCTTTTCTTTAAGAACTCTAATGTGAGAAGACATTAGACATTCTAGGGACATACAGAAAACTAGCTGGTAAGAAGCAGCCTGCTGTCCTCCCCAGCATTTCATCTATATGAGAATATGCTGCTCTTACAAATTGTCCATGACATCAATTTCCTCTCGTAGCTTCCCAGCCTAAATATTCACAACTAGGTCACTTTGTACTGCTCTGCCTATTAGAATAATTCACTGTACTTGAAGCGATGTGAGTCATCAGGAATGCTGTGAATGTCCTAGTGCAGATTTCTTGTTCTAAAGACATGCTTGTTCATGGGGTTAGCCTATCTTGACAAGAAAAGCTTCTAAGGTTCTTGGGCCCCTCAGTCTGCCTCAATGGGTTCTATAAGGTTTTATTTTCCACACAGCTGTAGATCTCTAATTGCTCACAACATAGAAGATCCTTTTCCCCAGTTGTCTTTAACTTTTTGCTTCCTGATTATCAACATCAGAAACAAAAACCACAGAATTTTTAGAATGTAAAATAAGGCCAGGCGCGGTGGTTCACGCCAGCACTTTGGGAGGCTGAGGCCGGCGGATCATGAGGTCAAGAGATGGAGACCATCCTGACCAACATGGTGAAACCCCATCTCTACTAAAAATACAAAAATTAGCTGGAAGTGGTGGCGTGCGCCTGTAGTCCCAGCTACTTGGAGGCAGAGGCAGGAGAATTGTTCGAACCCGGGAGGCGGAGGTTGCAGTGAGCCGAGATGGCACCACTGCACTCCAGCCTGGTGCGCCTGGTGACAGAGTGAGATTCTGCCTCAAAAAAACAAAAAAAAGAAAATGTAAAATAAACAATCATTCCTAAAAACCAGAGACAACACTCCTAAGCTTTTCCTTTTTCTAAGTGATTTCTTTTCTTCCCCCGTTGAGATAGTAATTATCTCAATATAATTCTCTAAGAAGCCACTGTAGGTGTCCAGTTTATTAACCATAGGAAATAAATATCTTTTCACTCATTAAAAAAGCTCTTAGGGCCTGTAATCTCACCACTTTGGGAGGCTGAGGTGGGTGATCACTTGAGGTCAGGAGTTCAAGACCACCCTGGCCAACATGGTGAAACTCCATCTCTTCTAAAAATACAAAAATTAGCCAGGTGTGGTGGCAGTTGCCTGTAATCCCAGCTACTCGGGAGGCTGAGGCAGGAGAATTGTTTGAACCCAGGAGGCAGTGGTTGTGGTGAGCAGAGATCATGCCACTACACTCCAGCCTGGGCGATAAAGTAAGACTTTGTCTCAAAAAAACAAACAAAACAAAACAAAAAACTCTCAGGAACAGTATGAAAGATTTTTAAAAATTATTCCCTTTATGGGGGATTTATAGCTGTTAGGTAAATACCTTTTTATAGAAGAGGTAACAGATTCCATATCTCTTAAGAAGCCCTCTCACAGGGCATTTCCTAGGCATTTTGACTCTAGGAAAGTACATGTGATATAGTAGGGTGCTCCTTATGATCTGAGAGACTCTGTACTCAGGCCGACTTCTATTCTAATCCCAGCATGGCTGTTACTAGCTACTGACTTTAGAAGTTTCCTTCTCTGTGACTCACTTTCCTTATCTGTAAAATGGGGATGATTATATCTCTCTCATTGGGTTATTAATAAGATTAAAAGAAATATGGCATGTCAAGTGGTACCTTTCCTAGAAAAGAATAAGTGCTCAATGAGTACTAGCTGCCATCATCTTCCCTCCTTTCATCATTATCAAAATTAGGGATTAGAAGCAGCAGACATTCCTAAGGCTTGGTTACACCTCCTGCTGTTAAGATGACAGCTCCAAGCCTCTTGCCTTTGTTTATTTCATCCTGCATATTTCTGTTCCAATTAATACATAGCTTCTTGGAATGCAGAAGGAATTTGCCTTCTAAATTGGGCATTTAATGAATGCTCTCATTCATTCTGTGCCCTACCTTCCTTTCCTTGAAAAACTTAAAAGGCCAATTGCCAGCTTTGGCCTCAAGCCACACGAGAGTAAATAGAAGCATGGGTTAAATATATGTGGTTGCAAAATAAGAAGAAAGGTAATTGGCATTCACTGAGTGCCAACTGTGAGCTATAACCTGGGATAGACGCTTTACTCACTAAAATTCTGCAATACAGGTATATGACTCTTCCCTGCCATATGAGAACACCTTGGCTCAGAGAGGAAGTAAATTGCCCATAGTCACACAGCCAGAAAGTAGTAGAGTCAGAAATATAAGCCAATTCTCTCTGACTTCAAGGTACTGGCTTCTTCCACTCTATCACACTGCCTCCAGAAATTCAGATAACACTTCATTATCAATAACATAATTCTCAGGAGGTAGAGGCAGAAGGACTGCTTGAGCCAGGAATTTGAGACTGCCTGGGCCACATAGCGACACCCTGTCTCATAAAAAAATATGGCCAGGTGTGGTGGCTCAGACCTGTAATCCCAGTGCTTTGGGAGGCTGAGGTGGATAGATCATGAAGTCAAGAGTTTGAGACCAGCCTGGCCAACATGGTGGAACTCCATCTCTACTAATGATACAAAAATTAGCCAGGCATGGTGGTGGGTGCCTGTAATCCCAGCTACTTGAGAGGCCTGAGGCAGGAGAATCACTTGAATCCAGGAGGCAGAGGTTGCAGTGAGCCGAGATGGCACTATTGCACCACAGCCTGAGCAAAAGAACAAAACTCCATCTCAAAAAAAAATAATAATAATAATATAATAGTGTTTACTCAGCAGTCACTAGATGCCTAGCATGATCCCTAGGTATATTTTGTGTGTTATCTCATTTCATCCTCATATCAACTCTGTGAAATAGATGTAGCTCCCATCACCATTTAACAGAAGAAGGAACCAAGGCTTAGAGAAGTCATGACTTGCCCAAGGTCATGCTGCTGCTAAAAGTCATCGCGGGGATTTCAACCCAGACACACAGGAGCAGGCTCGAACACTACAACCTCTTCCTTCCCTGCCATCCCTACCTCTCATACCTAATCAGAACATCTGGTTGAAAAGCATAAAATTGGTTCTTACACCCCAAGTTTTTCAGGTTTCACACTGATTCTCTAACTCAGTAATTACTGAACATGTATCGAACATCCCAGGAATCGAAAGAGACAAACACAATCCCTGTGGTGTCTGTGATGATCTAACCATAGGATCGATCCCAAAGGGAAAACCTCACTCCACAGCCACATTTGCCAGGCCTCCTCATTGTCCCCATGCCAATGACGATCCCAGCATATCAGTGATGTGGCATCACAATGAATTAAAATGTCTTCAAGCCTGAAAGTATTTTCCAGAGAAATTGGGCCAAAGGCCAAACCTCTTCTTGGAGCTTCTCTACCCTGAGGCTGAGGATCTCCTTTCTCCTGAGATAGATTTGAAGAGGAAAGGAACAATACAAACTGTGCTCCTTGGCAGAAGAGGAAGCCCATGACCGCCTGGCATTGGGAGAGAGGAGGAAGGCTCCCTTGCCTCAAGTTGGTGCCATCTCTGTGGCACCATTTGTGCTCCAGAAAGTCACAGGAAAACCAGGCTAAAACCAGATTCACATTGAGGCCACATTCTGAAAAGCACAGCTTTTCACCAGCCTTATCTTGTTTCCCTCATTCCCCTTCTTTTTTGCTCCCTAAAAACAAACAAACAAACAAACAAACTTACCTTAATAACAATCCCCATCTCAGGCTTTGCTTCTAGGAAAACCAACCTAAGATGAATGGTACCAGAAGTGGCTACTAAGAAGCAAACTCTGTGGTTAGGTCCCTCTCTGAGAAGATGGCAGTAAGCACCCATCATTGGTGGCACTATCGAGAGTCCCTGGTGTGCCACAGTGCACAGGGGGCTAAGATTTTCACCCCTGGTAAACAGGGCCAGGTAATGTTGGAAAGGGTGCATGAGTTGATAAGGCCTCTCCAGCATTTGAGAGGTCAGGGGTGGGGGGACTGTGAACAGAGTGTGGAACTGAGTGACTTGCTAAACACTGCTGATTTGTTGAAGAGAAAAAATGATGAACACATTGGACAACAACTTAAAGCAAAGTCTGAGAGTCAGCAGCCCACTTGGCAGCATTTAAGGAGACCCTCATCCCCTGCAAGAGGAGGATGGACACGGTTGAAGAACAAGCACAGGACTGCATTATAAGAGTGCAGGAGGCTGGGCGCAGTGGCTCATGCCTGTAATCCTAGCACTTTGGGAGGCCAAGGTGGGTGGATCACCTGAGGTCAGGAGTTCAAGAGCAGCCTGGCCATCATGGTGAAACCCCATCTTTAAAAAAAAAAAAAAAAGAGTGCAGGACTTCAACAAATGCAAATTACCAGCAAAGCCCGTATCTTTATACCAAACACAAGGCTCTAATACTAAAGGAGGAGGCCCTGAGTCTGAGGAAGGGCTATTTAAAGGTATAAACTTAAGAACTTTGAATTTTCAGGTAACTCTGAACCCTTGGAAACTGCAGAAGTGTCCCTGTAACCCCTGCTGGATGATAGAGCCCCACCTCCACACATCTTACTGGAATACCATGCAGAGGATTCAAATAGGGCAGGTGCCTTAGAAAACAATGTTGCCTTCCCTCAGAATTGGCCTCACCTGTTTTCCTAGCCACCACGCTGATAACCCAGGCGAAAAGTATCTATTTGGATCAACTTAGGAAATACTGGGCCTGCTATGGAAAGACAGGGATTATATATCAGATCTGACCAACATGTACAAACCCAGACTTGCAGTGGCGGGGTGGGGTGGGAATTACTGTGGAGGATTCTAGGGTATGCCTCAAGGCAGGTGAAGTATTAATGGGGTAAGGTAGAATTTGTTGATGTGCAGGGGTTCTCTCCAGTGTCATAGGATCTAACACCCTGGCAGGGGCCCCAGAGGATGGTTCAGATGTGCTGCCCAGATGGCTCTTAAAACATGGGAAAAGTAATAACCCACACTGAACAATGTAGAGATGCCAGAATTACCACTGCAAAGTAGAGGGAAGGACAAAAAGGCTCAGAGAAATGGGCATGATAGAATGGGCCTCCTGGATGAGACAGAAAAATTCACCAGCTGACCACATCCCTGGGAAGGCCAGGAGGGCTTTCCATTGACCAAGGAGATAGAAAATGTGAGGGCAGGCCGGGCGTGGTGGCTCACGCCTGTAATCCAAGCACTTTGCAGGCCAAGGCGGACGGATCACCTGAGGTTGGGAGTTCAAGACCAGCCTGACCAACATGGTGAAATCCCGTCTTAAAAAAAAAAAAAAAAAGAAAAGAAAAAGAAAACGTGAGGGCAAGGACCCAACAGTGTCATGAGAAGCTCAATGGTGGTCGTTTTCTGCAGGAGATACTGTTACAGAACTGGGCTCTCTAGAAGAAACTGCATAATAAAATGTCTAGCAAAAGCTGAATGCAGGTACTGAAGAAACAAGGTTTGTACAATTACTATAGAGGGCAGCAAGGGTGGGATAGTGGCCAGGGAGCCCTGACCTGCAGGGATCTAGGCAGATGGCTCATGGACCATAGTAATCTTAAGGGCAAATTAGAATGACAGCCAACTAGGATACAGCTTAGTAAACACAATCAAAAAAGATCATAAATGGATGACCAAAAGAATGAGGTCAGCTTTGCCGCAGAAAATCAAAATCCCTTGCCCAGTTTCCAGATCTGAGCCAGTTCTCAGATCTAGTCTACTGATTGAAGAAGAGACTGGGTCTCCATGAGGAAGAGTCCTGTAAAATCAATACAAGTATATATGTGGTGTTTCCCATCTTTCCCAAAGAAATCTGGGGCCATTAATGTAGATGGCCATACACAAAAAAGGAGAAATATTATAATATTTATAACTTATAATATTTTGAAGGCTGTTAGATAAAGGTTCTAAGCTGAGGCTGATACTAAACAGACACAAAGTACCACCAGAACTTCTCTTTTAGAACAAAAGCAGAAGAGGTTATACAATTAAACATCTGGGCCGGCATCTTTCTCACAGTGGATACACTGGGTCCATGAACTCCAAGAATGGGTTTTCCGTTCCTTCCCATGCTGTCTCAGCCAGTACAACCATCTAAGGGCTCATAGGCTGTCTGATCTACCCACATGGGCTCCTGAATAATACTGCTTAACAAGCAGATTTAAAGCAAAGCAGGTGACATGGTGGGCCCATGAGGTCCTACCACGTGCTACACCATCCAGAAGCTGCCAGCCTGATAGAATAATGGAATGGCCACTTGAAGGTGTAACTGAAACATCAGCTTAGAGATTTAAACCCTGTGTGTATGGGGCACAGCGTATACCTTAAAACAGTGGCCATTATATGATATCATGTCCCAAACAAGTAGGAAATATGGGTCTTCAGACAAAGAATGACACTACTCTCAGAGGTTCATTCGGGTTATTTATGCTTTCTGTTTCCACCAAGGAGCACAGTAAGAGTCCCACTAAACTTCAAGTTATAGCCGCCACCTGGTCACTTTGGGCTCCTTGAGCCAGAGACCAGCAGACACAGAAAGGAATCACCACATTGGCAGAGGAAGAGGTAGGACTGCTGCTACATCACAGGAGTAAGAAGAAATATGCCTGGCACTCAGGTGCTCCATGGCATCTTGTGTGTACCTGTGCTCTGGTTTAGCTGCAAATAGAAACAGCAACCATGGCCTGAAAATGGCATGGTAACCAGGAACCCACACCCACCAGGAGAGCCACTCAGACCAGCAGATGTGCCAACGAGAGGGGTAGGAAACCGAATATAGTGGTGGAGGAAGAAGATTACGAGTATCTGTGATGCCAGGGGAAACAACTGCAGAAATGAGTGCCGTGATTTCTCCCACTCACCCTCCGCTGTGTTTTCCAGAATTGTGACCAACCAGGGATTCTGGGAAGGCATGGAGAAAATTCACATGAGAAGCAAGTGGATTTGAATTGATGCAATAAGTGGATTATGGTGGTTGCTTTTGGTGCCCAATCCAGATGCCCTTTCCTAGACCTGGGTACTTACTCTCAGCTTCTATGTTAGCTGATAACACCCGATAACTGTTCCCTTCACTGGAGAATTGCCCTCAGCCAAGTAGGAGCCACCTCTCTAGGGAAGCTGTACCCCACACAGCCTATGAGACTGTGGTCAATAACTGCGGGGTCTGGAAGTACCAGAGGACAGCCCCTTGCCTGGAGTAGGGACTAACACTGTGGTGTATGTTGCACTCAGCTTCCCCATGGGATTAGACTGAAGCTAGTCTTTGGGTGAGACAGCATTCTTGCTTAGCTTTTTCTCCATGCCCTATCCCCTTCTCTCACCCCAGGGCAGGATTCATGAGCATCAGACATAGGGCCAGGTGCTCAGAAAGACCCTATGTCTCTGAGAAGAAGAAGAAAAAAAAGACTTTTTCCCTCTTTTTTTCTTGAGGGGTCCCTCATTTTTATTTTGCTCTAGACCTCACAAATTAGGTAGCTGGTCCTTTTCCCTCCCCTCCTGCTGAGAGCACCGTCCCAGTACGTAACTGGAACATGTGTCCCTGCATCAGACTCTTACAGAAGCTTAACTGGGTCCAACTTAATCAGGAAAGAAAAACTAGAATCCCCAAGGACAAAAATAACAAAAGCTGCAAGAGCCAGGACACTGTCTCCTGCAGGGAGAGCAGCACTCAGCTGCCCTCACCCCAACTCCTCTCTGAAACTAATTGTCAGTTGTTGGTTTTGTCTCCTCAGTGCTTTCCTGACACCTCTGCCCATCCACTGCATAAGCAGGTGTGAAACACGTAATACTAACAGCTGTCATTTACAGACCTGGGTCCACGCATCTGGCAAGTACTTCCCATGCCTTACAGCCAGTGCCCGGGTCTACCTTAAACATGGGTACTGTACCCATGTCCTCTCCGTAACATGGAGACTCCCATGTTACATTCAGCCTTCACTGAAGGGAACTTCCTTGCCCAGGGGCTCTCATCTAGCAAATGAACTCAGGATTAGACTCTTGGGCTTTTGCCACACTACCCGGTTTCTTTCTACCCTATACTCCCACTGAAGCTAGAAGAGGGAACAAGATATGGTCCTTACAAAGGGACCTTATATTAGTGAAATATTGGCTTATTTACACATATTCCAGGCTCAATGGTATTTTCAAACATTTTTGCATTCCATCAGAAACTCCCAAAATAGAAAGAGAGCTCAAAGTCAGTCCAAATGCACCCCCTCCCAGTGTTGTCACATTCTGGCTGGATCAATCCAGCTCCCCTCAGACAGCTCTAGTAACCTCCCAGACTTGGAAATCCCATCTCTACTCCAGCAATTACTATTGGAAGTAGCATCCTTAGAATCTGTTCCTCTGTAACCTCCTCTCCTTGGTCTTTTTTTTTTTTTTTTTTTTTTTTTTTTTGAGATGGGGTCTCGTTCTGTCACCCAGGCTGGAGTGCAGTGACTTAATCTCAGCTCACTGTAACCTCTGCCTCCAGGATTTAAGCAATTCCCTTGCCTCAGCCTCATGAGTAGCTGAGACTACAGGCATCTGCCACCACTCCCAGCTAGTTTTTGTATTTTTAGTAGAGACAGGGTTCTACTATGTTGGCCAAGCCGGTCTTGAACTCCTAACCTCAAGTGATTCACCCACCTCGGCCTCCCAAAGTGCTGGAATTATAAGCATGAGCCACTGCGCCCAGCTCCTTGGTCTATTTCTGCCTCCCTGGGAGCATACCTACCCAGAATAGACAGGCTACCAAGTGATGGCCCCTCCAGATAGGAAATCTCCTCTTCCTCGGGCCTAACCACTGCTAGGCACCCTAAGAGTTTCTGTTATGACATGACTTTCAGACCCCGTCCCATCCTGTCTGCCTTCTCCACACACTCCACTTTCAGAAAGTCAGATTTATGACTCAAAACTTTTGATTCCAAGGGTCATAAACCACAATCAAACTGACTTAACAAACGCAAAAGAACACCACCAACAAAACCCAGTTCCTCTGGGTTTACTGGCTCAAGTAACTGAAAATAAGATGGAAGAATTCAAATGGTATTATAAGCATGGGTCTCTTATCTGGTTGGTCTTTCTGTTGTCTCATTGGCTCCACTCCAAGGTAAGCTCTCTTCAGAGGGTTAAAGCAGAAGAAGCAGCTTACATCCTCACGAGTTTAGCATCCCTGGGGAAAAGAGAGACCAGTAAAAGCATCAAAATTCAGCCTTGTTGGCCCAGCTTTGGCTCTCATTGCCATCTTTGAATTATTGTCACCAGAGAAACAGGACATGCTGATTGACAGGCCTGGTTACACACTTACCTGCCTGAAAGTAGAAGGTTGCTTCCCCCTGCCACCCAACAAATCATCAAGTTACTATTCCAAGAAGTGAGAATGGATATTGGACAGGTAAAACCCACAGTTGCCTTCTGCACATCCATAGACAAAAGCAACACAAGGGTACTCATGACACACATGTAACAAAACTACACATGTACCGCTGAACTTAAAGAAAAGAAAGAAAAAAGGGCAGGGTACCATGCAGTCTGAAAAGCCCAATGATGGTGAGATTCTAATTTGTTTTTTGGTCCTGACCAAAAGGAGTTAGTTTCTGTAGCTCCAGTGAGAACTGGATATGACTTGGATATGAGTTCACATCTTTCTTTTTTCCCTCTTCTCATTTCTTACCCAACCTACTAACAGTGGCGCAGACTCCCTCCTGTTGAAATGGAAAGCAAAAAGAAAGGAGTTACACGGTATGCCAAGGGACCTGAATTCCTCTGACCTCCAAGAACTCTGGCAGGGCACCAGTCCCAAAGATGCTTTCAGGGGAAAGGGAATTGGGGGCTGATGGGATTGCCCAGAGGTGCTGATGGAAAACAAACTGCTTCCGGCCAGGTACCCGTTGCTAATGCCTGTAATCTCAGCACTTTGGGAGGCCAAGGCGGGTGGATCACCTGAGATCAAGAGTTAGAAACCAGCCTGGCCAACATGGAAAAACCCTGTCTCTACTAAAAATACAAAATTAGCTGGGCATAGTGGCGCATGCCTGTAATCCCGACTACCTGGGAGGCTGAGGCAGGAGAATCACTTGAACCCAGGAGGTGGAGGTTACGGTGAGCCAAGATTGTGCCATTGCACTCTAGCCTGGGCAACAAAATCGAAACTCTGTCTCAAAAAGAAAAAGAAAAAGAAAAAAACTGCTTCCAAGCGATTAATTTATGCAACCCACTCTTTCAGACTGACCTCACTTTATGTAATACAGATGCTTCTGTAAAGTCAGTATTTTTTTTTTTTATTAGACGGAGTCTTGCTCTATCACCCAGGCTGGAGTGCAGTGGCATGATCTCAGCTCACTGCAACCTCCGCCTCCCAGGTTCAAGCGATACTCCTGCCTCAGCCTCTCGTGTGCCTACAGGTGTCTGCCACCACACCCAGCTAATTTTTTGTATTTTTAGTAGAGACAGGTTTCACTGTGTTCACCAGGATGGTCTTGATCTCCTGACCTCATGATCTGCCCACCTCAGCCTCCCAAAGTCTGAGATTACAGGTATGAGCCACTGAGCCCAGCCAAATAATATTTACTGTTTGAATGGACTGTGAAAAAGGTAGCATAATAAATGGTAGCTAGTTTTTATTAAGTATCCTCTATTTGCAGAGATATTTTAGAACTCTGTGAAGTAGGTATTATTATCCCCATTTCACAGATAAAAACACCGAGTCTCAGAAGTTACCCAAGGTTCACAGACATTAAATGGCAAAGTAAGGATTTGAAATCAGGTCTGTCTACCTCTGAAGCTCCCATTGTGTTTTTTTATTGCACACTATAAAGGAATCCCATAGCAATGATTTTAATAACATTCTTAATAATCCCTCGAAATATCTATCTTGTACATGCAAGTTTCATATGCAAATTTGTTTATAGTGACGCGCATCTACGGGTGCAGAATACTGATGGTGAATGGGAATAATCAGTGCCGAATGTCTTCTAACATTGAGGTTATAGCCATGTATGACTTTGTTTCAACCCCTGAAATGTGCTCTGTGCTCTTCCGTGCCTTCTACTTGCGCTTTAACGTGCTGGTCAAGAGCATCGGCTATGACATCAGAATGCAAGATCCAGTTCTGGTTAGACCTCAAACTAGTGATGAACTTGAAAAAGTGGCTCATCCATTTGGGCCCTTAATCATCCCTTCTATTTAGTACAACAATAGGACCTACCTCATAGGATGTTTTTTGATAGTCAAACAAAATAATCTAAGTGAACTATCAGTACCATACCTGGCACTCAGTAAGTGTCCAACAAATGTTCCCATAATATAATAACCTACGTGAAGCCATAAAGGATGTGTTCCTTTTTTTCACCATTATAACTCTGGAACCTACTGCAGAGCCTTGCACATTGTAGGCACTTAATGGACATTTGTTGAATGAATAGTTTATTTAGGCTAGTTTGTATAATCCTTAACACAAACCTAGGAGGTAGGAATAGACAATAAACATGATTTTTTAAAATAAAAAATAATTATAGGTGTCAGGCCTCCATGTGCAAGCCCGGACCCAGAAAGTCTGAAGTCCTGCCTGCTTCAGCCAATCACCCCCAACCCCACCCCTGCATTTGCCATTATCCCTGATTACCCAGGGGAGCTTCCCCGACATTAAGCTTCTCACCCCATCCCACCGTCTTAGCTGTTATTATGATATTGTGAATACTCCTCACCCCACCCCGCCATCTTAACTGTTCTTGCTATGTGAATATCCGTCCGCCCCACCCTACCATCTTAACTACTCTTACGCTTTACCCCACCCACCTCTGTAACTAAACTTATGGTAACGTATACTCCTTGCCCCTACCCCCACCACTGTAACTGATCTTACTCCATAACACCCTTACCCCCTGCCCAAAAAATTTGCCCCAGCCTATAAAACCAATCCTATCTCACTGACCTTCGCTGACGCCCTTTTTGGCCTCAGCCCACCTGCACCCAGGTGAATAAACAGCCGTGTTGCTCACACAAAGTCTGTTTGGGGGTTGGGGGGGTCTCTTCATTCAAAGCCTGTTTTAACAATAGGTAGTGCTAGGCAGTAAAACAAAGCAGAGGAGAAAGACAGTGACAGGAAAAAGAGAGAAGATGTATTGTAGGTGGCCAAGAGCTAAATCAAGGTAGGGACAAAGACAGGTAAAGGTCTAACATGGAGTGTTATGAAAGGAATGTTTTGTGTCCCCCCAAACTTCATGTGCTAAATAACCCCCAGAATGGCTGTATTTGAAGATGGGACCTCTAAAAAAGTAATTAAGGTTAAATGAGGTCACAGGGGTGGGTCTCTGATCCAACAGGACGAGTGTCTGCATAAGAACAAACACCAGAGTATCCCATCACCTCACCCTCCTCCCACTACAAGCCAAGAGAAGAGGCCTCAGAGTGAATCCTATCCTGCCAGCACCTTGGTTTGGGGCTTCCAGCCTCCAGAAACTGAGATATAAGCTTGTGTCATTTAAGCCACCCAGTCTATGGTATTTTGTTATGGCAACCTGACCAGACTAAGACAGGGTGTGTTCTAGGAAAAGGAAATGTCAAGTGCAAAGGCCCTGAAGGAGCTTGGTGTTCAAGAAATAGCAAGAAGGCCAATAAATGAACAAAGGAGAAAGTGGTAAAACAAAGTATCACAGAACCATGCCAGTCCTTCCCCACAAAGTCTGACTGCAGAATAAGGCTGAAAGAAAGTCTCGACCTCAGATGAAATCATTATTACCACCATAATCTTTTTTTTTTTTTTTGAGACATTTTTTGAGACAGTCTTACTCTGTCACCCAGGCTGGAGTGCAGTAGTGCAATCTCAGCTCACTGCACCCTCTGCCTCCCAGGTTCAAAGGATTCTCCTACCTAAGCCTCCCAAGTAGCTGGGATTACAGGCATGCATCATCATCTGTGGCTAACTTTTGTATTTTTAGTAGAGATCTCAGCTCACTGTACCCTCTGCCTCCCAGGTTCAAAGAATTCTCCTACCTAAGCCTCCAGAGTAGCTGGGATTACAGGCAGGCACCACCATCTCCAGCTAACTTTTGTATTTTTAGTAGAGATGGGGTTTTGCCATGTTTGCCAGGCTGGTCTTGAACTTCTGACCTCACGTGATCCACCCACCTCAGCCTCCCAAAGTGCTGGGATTATAGGCATGAGCCTCTGCGCCCAGCCATAATCTTTAAAATAAACTTTTGTTCTCAATTTTACATAAAGTGTAAATAAAGGGCCTTAAAAAAGAAAAGAAAAGTAAGATATTTTTATAGTTGTATAACATAATCTATGGGTCAATTAGGAGCTTGCCAAGCCAACTCAGTTTCTACCAAAATCAAATTGCTATGCCCATAGCCCCCCTATTATGAAATTCTGGAGCAGCCTCTGGAAACAGAACCCCTTCCCCCTCTCCCTCAGGCAATAACTAGTGTGTTGCAGCTAAGAGCCACCAAACCCATGACCCTCAACCCCAAGTGGGGCCCAAGTGAAAGGCTCAGGGGAAAGGCTCAGGTTTCTCTGCCCTATCAGATCTGGCCAAGCCTGTTGTTTTTTTATGACAGGGTGAATCAATAGCCCTGGTCTGCTGAAATCACTGGAGGTAATTAAGAGGGCAGGACTGGACTTGGCCTCAAAGATGAAAGGAGGGAGGAGGCTATGCAGATTTTCCTTTCTACAGTGCTAGTGTTACAAAATTGGCATTGGTATCTAGTTTCCTCCTCCTGTCTGCTTGTTTTGGAGTCAAAAACCTAGTGAAAAGGAGTCATCTGTGAAGAGAGGAAAATCACCTGGTGACCACTGAACAGGCCCGAGACAAAAACTCCTAATCTGAGGAATTTAAAAGGGAGCAAAGACCACCTGATGACTATCAAGCAGGCCATCCAGTGGCAAAATTTCTTACCTGGGGAAAATTAGAAGTAATTAGACTCCCCTAGTATCTAAAGCAGACATCTGGTTCCAGATTTCTTTCCCCGCCAAAAAAAAAAAAAAAAAAAAAAAAACTGACCGATAAATAAAACTAGAATTTCTATGCATCTCTGGAATGCCATACCAAAACTCACTGTACAACCCTTGCTGACATTAAGGCACCAAAATGTTTACAAATGTAATCATTTATCATGAACTACTCGGTTAATTCGATTCAAATTACCCTTAAGCCCCCGCTTTAAGGTCCATAAATACCCCTAAGGAAAAATCGCTGAGGTGCCTGGCTGCACCCTTCTAATAAACCTTCCTTTTTCAAGCGTATACTTTTGTTGGTAAATTCCTTTTACCAGCTCACTAGTTGACCAATTCCCAATGCTGGGGCTCTAACACCTCACCCACAACATGAATAGGGAGGTCAAGCGCAAAGGTGGATGGTGGGGTCTGCAGCTTTAGGCATAAATGTCTGGCATTTTATTTAAAGCAGTGGTTTGCAACTGGGAGCTATTTTGCTTTCCACCCCAGGGCACATTTGGCAACATGTGGAGACATTTTTGCTTATCACAACTTGTGCTGGGGGAAGAGCTGCTAGCACCTGGTGGGTAGAGGCCAGGGATGCCATTAAACATCCTACAATGCACAGGACAGGCCCTAAAACGAAGAATTACCCAGCCCAAGATGCCAACCCTCATTTAAGAGAACAGGAAATAAAAATAAAATATGTATGGGCTTTCCATGTGCCACATGATCTATACACACACACATACATATGCATAATTTAATCTTCATACCAACTCCGTAAAATGATGCCCATTTCCCAAATGAGAAAATGAAATCCCCAATTCAGTGGGGATTTCACCCAGCTAGTAACTGGCAGAGGCGGCATTTGAATTTGGCTTTGGGTAATTGTCATTAGACTGTAAACTCCATGAGGACAGGGACCTTGTCCATTTTGTTCACCTCTATGTATCCACTGCCTAGCAGAAGTTATTACCTAACTTCAATAGAAGTTAGTACTTTCTTAAATAATGGATTAATAAATGATAATGGGTTAATAAATGAATGTGGCCAGGTGAGGTGGCTCATGCCTGTAATCCCAGCACTTTGGGCGGCTGAGGCGGGTGGATCACGAGGTCAGGAATTAACAACCAGTCTGGCCAAGGTGGTAAAACACCATCTGTACTAAAAATACAAAATAATTAGCTGAGTGTGGTGGCACATGCCTGTAATCCCAGCTACTAGGGAGGCTGAAGAAGAGAATTGCTTAAACCTGAAAGGCAGAGGTTGCAATAAGCCAAATCTGGCCACTGTATTTCAGCCTCGGCGACAGAGCGAGAATCCGTCTCAAAACTAAATGAAAGAATGAATGTATGATTTAATGGTCCTGAAGTCCATGCTTGTTCCTTCCCATCACTCCTTGAGAATAATGAAGATCCTCCAACATATTGCCTTCTAGGGTTCCACTGAAGGCAATACGTTGCATGCCAGAAACAAAAACCTCCTCAGGCTAACTCAGGTCAAAATGGGAGTTTACAGTAGGAATGCAGAGGTATGATGGAAACCAAACACAGCCAGGACTTTTGGGCTTGCAAAGCCATCAGGAATCAGAGTGCCCTGTGGTCTCTGTCATCTCTGCATCTCAGTTTTCTCTCCTAACAGGTGACTTCCTTTGGGTGGCCATCCTACCCATGGCTCAGTATAACAAATGCAGCCCTATTTTCACTCTAAAATTCCACATAGCCTCTCAGCATGGCTCCCTTTATTAACCAGGTTAGTCTGTCAACATCTCCCGTTGCAAATTTCCAGAGAAAGAATTCAACTGGTTAGCTTGAGCTAACCTTCAAGATGACACTGGCCCCAGCCAGAAACTGCAACTTCATGAGAGACTGAGTGAGAACTGGTTAAATGAATCCAAGGCTGAGAGCCAGAAGCAATAAAAATCAAATTACTGTTGTTATTTTAAGCAGCTAAGGTTGGGGTGATTTGTTACACGGCAACAGGTAACTGGAACCTGATACTGATTGATATTAGAAGTGAGCTGCTATTATAACAAAAACCTAAACACATACCATCATCCTCGTGTTTGAGCAGCAGGTAGAAGCTGAGGGGCCTTGAAGATCTAAAGTGATCTTAGTGAAGCCTAAAGGGTCTTGCGGACACCTTACCGGGAAGTGAGGGAAATGTCACTGGAAAGAGGTGGGAAAGGGGACCTTCAGAGGTGATGGAAGGTAGCAGCATGGTTGTCAGTTGTGATGTGGGAAAGCAGGAAATGTACCTAATGAATATGATTATCTAGCCCAGCTGCCTATAGCACAAGGCAAATGAGTAAAAACAGCCTATGAGAGTCAGAAGAAGAGAAAAAAAAAGCAGTTTAAAAAATGAAACTGGATTGCAAGCAAAATTTACAGGACATAAAAAAGGCAGGCCAGGCAAGGTGGCTTAAGTCTATAATTCCAGCACTTGGGAAGGTTGAAGTGGGCAGATCTCTTGAGCCCAGGAGTTCAAGACCAGTCTGGGTAATGTGACTAAATCTAGTCACTACAAAAAAAATTCAAAAAGCCTGTAATTCCAGTACTTCAGGAGGCTGAGGCCAGCAGATCACCTAAGGTTGGGAGTTCAAGACCAGCCTGACCAACATGGAGAAACCTCATTTCTACTAAAAATACAAAATTAGCCAGGTGTGATGGCGCATGCCTGTAATCCCAGCTACTCGGGAGGCTGAGGCAGGAGAATCGCTTGAACCTGGAGGCAGAGGTTGTAGTGAATCGAGATCGTGCCATTGCACTCCAACCTGGGCAACGAGAGCAAAACTTTGTCTCAAATATATATATATATTAGCCAAGCGTGGTGGCACACATCTGTGGTTCCAGCTAATTGGGAGGCTGAGGTGGCAAGATTGTTTGAGCCCAGGAGGTGGAGGTAACAGTGACCCAGGACTGTACCACTGAACTGCAGCCTAGTTGACAGAGAACCTGTCTCAGAAAAAAAAAAAAAAAAAAAAAAAAAAGCCTTGATTTTTGGGGTTTGAAAATGAAATTGCTTCCCAGCTTCTCCAGAGGGCAAACTATTCTCAAATTAAGAAATAGCTTCTCAGTAAAGTGAGGGCACAGCATCTCTTGTTAAAAGCACTGAAAGGTTTAACGCAATAACCCTTTCAAACAGACAAAATCCTTCTAAAAAGCTTAAGGGGTGCTTACGGTTTCTCTTTATTAAACAATTGAATTTCTAAGAATATTAAGGGCACTGTCCCACAGCAGCCTCAAAAGGAACCTAAGGCAGAAAGGACTCATATAAGCCAAAAAGATGTGAGGTCAACTGCTTTTTTCCCAATGGAGGAAACCCCAGTAAGAATCATATAAAATTCTCAAAGTGTTTTAGAAACTGCTTGGACTAAAAGGGAAGAAGACAGTACAAGGTGAAAAGAGAGCTTTGGATCTCAAAACTTCTATGGGCAGAAAGGAGGCTGAGAAAACCACCAAGGGCAAATACAGGTTACATTTTAGAAAAAGGAAGATTAAATTCAGAAAGTGGAACCAAGAGCCCAGAAGGCAGAGCCGTAGAGAATTACTGAGTAGAACTGGACCCTAATCAAGGAACCAGCAACACATGCCTGACTGGATTTCATAATTACCACAAACCAGCAACTGCTGTGCACCTCCTGCTTTTTCATTTTGTTCTCTCTCTCTCTCTCTCTCTCTTTCTCCCTCTCTCCCTCTCCCTCTCCCTCTCTCCCTCTCTCCCTCTTTCCCTCCCTCTCCTCCTCTCCCTCTTCCTCTCCCCCTCCCTCCCCCTTCCCCTCCCTCTCTCTCTCAGAGTCTTACCTTGTTACCCAGGCTGGAGTGTAGTGACACGATCTCAGCTCACTGCAACCTCTGCCTCCCAGGTTTAAATGATTCTTGTACCTCAACCTCCCGGGTAGCTGGGATTACAGGCATGTGCCACCATGCCCGGCTATTTTGTATTTTTAGTAGAGACAGGGTTTTGCCATGTTGCCCACGCTGGTCTTGAGCTACTGACCTCACGTGATCTACCCATTTCAGTCTCCCAAAGTGATGGGATTACAGGTGTAAGCCACTATTTTCTCCTTTTTGAGTGTAAATGCTCTTTCTTCTTCTTTCTTCTTCTCCTTCTTCTTGTTCTTCTGGAACGTGGCTTCTAGGGAAAACCTAAACTGCATGCTGTCTTGACTGGAAATGTTTACTGCAATTTTCTGAAGCCTATCCCACCATTGTATATTGGGTTTGGAGGACAAATAACTTGTCTTAGTTCACAGGACTTCAGATCAAGAACACTTGTCCTTTCAGAGCTATGACTAAGGAGTCACACTCAAGATACCTCACCCATACATAGAAGTGATATGGGAAACAAGTTCCTGGACTCCAAGCCCGAACCCAATAGCATGAGTTGTTGGAGACTGAATGTCATGAAGATACTAGAAAAAATATTTAAAATAAAGAGATGCTTGGAAATGTCTTAAGATGGGACAATGGCAGTTTAAATGTAGGAGAAATATAAAATGTTTGGTCAAAGGCAGACTGTGACAGCTTTAAAATATAACCTCCAAATTATTTGACATTCCTACCATTGAAAAGTGGAGTTGGCCAGGTGTGGTGGCTCATGCCTATAATCCCAGCATTTTGGGAGGCTGAGGCTGGTGAATCATTTGAGCCCAGGAGTTTGAGACCAGTCTGGGCAACATGACAAGATCTTTCTCTCTACAAAAAATACAAAAATTAGCTGAGCACGGTTGTATTTGCCTATAGTCCCAGCTATTCAGGAGGCTAAGGTGGGAGGATGGCTTGAGCCCAGGAGGCGGAGGTTGAAGCAGCGAGCTGAAACAGCACCACTACACTCCAACCTAGGCAACCAAGCCAGACCTTATCTCAAAAAAAAAAAAAAAAAAAGAGGGCCAGGCGCGGTGGCTCATGCCTGTAATCCCAATACTTTGGGAGGCTGAGGCGGGCAGATCACGAGGTCAAGAGATTGAGACCATCCTGGCCAACACGGTGAAACCCCATCTCTAAAAAAAAAAATAAAAATAAAAATAATAAAAATAAAAGAAAAGGGAGAAAGAGAGAAAGGGAAGAAGGGCGGGAGGGAGGAAGGAAGGGAGGGGAGGGAGGGAAAAGTGGAGTCTGTGTCTCCTCCGTTTCAGTGTTGGCTCTGTAAACTACTTGATGAATAGAAAATAACAGAAGTGGGCCCAGTGCAGTGGCTGTAATTCCAGCACCCTGGGAGGCCAACGTAGGTAGATCATTTGACCCTAGGAGTTTGAGACCAGCCTGGGCAACATGGAAAACCCTGTCTCTACAAAAAATAAAATAAAAATTAGCCAGGCATGGTAACACATGCTTGTAGTCCCAGCTACTTGGGAGGCTGAGGTAGGAGGATCACTTTGAGCCCAAGAGGCAGAGGTTGCAGTGAGCCAAGACTGCCCCACTGCACTCTAGCCTGTGCAACAGAGTGAGAACCTGCCTCCAAAAAAAAAAAATCAGAAAATGCATGTAAATCCCTTAACTCAGTGCCTGGTACATAGTAAGTGCTCAATAAATAGCTGTCATCATTGTTACTTGGTCATTGATATTGGCTGAGCTGGTGTTGACCGGCATGGCCTCAAATAATGAATAGGACTTCTCCTAGGTAAGAGCACTGAGAATTCTATTAGGCAGGCTGGGCAAGTGCCAGTTTGCCTTGTGCAACAGGTTCTGCAGCTGGATAACTCTGGGAGCAGAAATTCCAAACAGAATCTAGCTATTTGTTTGGTTCCAGATAGAAATCACTCCAGTTCAGCTGCTATTGGAAACTTACTCATCTGCTAACCTTGAATATCAGTGAGTGTGAAGATAAACAGTCAAAAAGTAAACAAGGTAAAAGAGACAGACTTCCATACCCATGAACAAGATCAGCCCTGCACACAAAGGCTCAACTCCTCTAGAGTGAAGAGAAAATCTAGCTTGATTTTATGTTAGCTAGTCCATTTAGCCACTTAAATGTTAATTTAAAATTGACTTGCACAAAAACTGAAAGTTTGTGCTGAAGAACATCCAAAGCAAGAGATGGTGAGGCTGCTGCTGCCAGGAAGCTTGTTATCTAAATGGTATGAATTCACTCATTCTTGCATTTATTCTCTCATTCTGCCACCAGAATGCCTTCCCTTAGCTGGTCTCTGCCTCCTGTCCTGCTTAAGCTGTTATCTTTGCCATAGCCAGAGTAAACCTTCTAAAATGCAGTTCTAATCCTGACATCCCCCTGATTTTAAATCTTTGGTGGGTCCCTGTTTCTTGAACAAAGTCCAAACTCTTTTTTTTTGTTTGTTTATAAGATGGGGTTTCACCATGATGGCCAGGCTGGTCTTGAACTCCTGACCTCAGGTGATCCACCTACCTCGGCGTTCCAAAGTGCTAGGATTACAGGCGTGAGCCACCACGCCCAGCCAAGTCCATACTCTTTAACATGGTTCACAAGAAATTTTATGATCTGCCTTGAAACCTTCCAATGGCTTTAAATTGTTTTTGGATTAGAATCCACACTCTTCCTCATGTCCTACTAGGGAACTCAGGCAGCTTAAGGAACATGCTTAAGTGATAGAACCCACTCTGACTGATTCCAAAGCCCATGTTCCAGACCAGAGCTGCTCAAAGCAGCTTTATAGTGAACTATTTGTTAATTGTCCAAGCCTAGGGCAGTGACAGCCTGGGTCAAAATGTAAATCAATGCAATGCTACCTTCATGGAGAGAGTCTTGCTGCGAAGAAAATATCAGCTGAACAGTATTGATTAGTGATGTAGTTGATTTACCTCCTGCTCCATAACCCGTTGGAAGCCAACAGCAGTTTGCAGATCAGGAGCTACCTGTGTACCACATTTTGCATAGCATTGCTCTAGTCTGACCCCCAGGTTGTACAGTAAGTCCTCACTTAACATTGTCAATAAAATCTTGGAAACCAGGACTTCAAGCAAAACGTATAAGGAAATCAATTTGGCATATGCTAATTGACACAAACAAGAGTTAAATTCCTTTGACATGTTTCTTGGTAACAAAATCATCATCAAACTTCTACATAAAGACTCAAAACACTTCTAAAATTAAATATTGAATCAAATATGAGCTATACAGACATTGAAACAAATGTGAGCTAGACAGACATTTAGGAAAGATTAATAAAAAGAGATAATTATTTACCCAATTATTCCAGTTCAAGGTCCCAGGTGGCCGGAGCGTATCCTGGCAGCTCAGGGCACAAGGCGGGCACCAGCCCTGGATAGGACGTCATCCCATTGCAGAGCGCACTCACACGCACCCACATTCACTCGCACTGGAACCTTTCAGACATGCTGATTAACATCAGGTGTGCATCTTTGGGATGGCGTCCTAGTGGGAGGAAGCCAGAGTACCCAGAGAAAATCCACGTAGACATGGGGAGAATGTGCAGACTCCACACAGACAGTGGCCCCAGCTGGGAAGTGATTTTTTTTTTTTCCTCATCAATGTTATAATAAAACAGCATTGAAGGAAACGATGTTATTTGAAGACATGATATACTTCTTACCCTTCTTATTCCTTAGCTGAGGTCTTCATATGAAGCACCTGGTTTATTCCTAGCTCCTCCTTTCCTGCCTCCTGTGGACCTCTGCACAGGAACTGTAAGATAATCTGTATCATAGATAAAGAAGGGATTTTTAAAAGTATATCCTGCTTTTCAAAGCCAGCAAGAAAACCTTTTTTGGGATTATCTTCAGTTTGGGAATTTTCACAAGGCTGTAAGCTCCAGAAAGCTATTCTTGCTGGCTAGTTGGCTGAGCTTTCAGTAAAAACCCTGATTTCCACAGCAGAACTGTGCAAACTATTCTTATATGCACTGGCCTCACAGCCTAAGGCAGTGACAGCCTCAAAAATCCTATGATGCAGAATTTTATGGTCCTGTCATGTGCTCTTAGTCCTTCCTTACACTGGTGAGGAGCTCCCTAATCAGTTTTCCTTCATTCTCCATCACCATGGGCTTTCTACCAGCTTTTTCGCTTCTAGCCTTACTGAATAGCCTTATCACACACATACACACACACACACACACACACACACACACACACACACACACACAAATACACTATGCTAAGATCTTTAGTGGTAGCAGCCATTAGGAAAGGCTTACTCATTCATTCAATTGTTTATTCAAATATTCACTTGGAGCTGTTTATGTACCAGTAACTGTGTTAAGAGTTAAGGACACAGGTAAATAACAATGAGAGCCATGCCCTCTGGGAGCTTTCTGAGTTGAGTGAAAAAGTCAGACTAAATGGCATCATGATAAATACTATAAACCAAAGTGTTAAAGTTCTGTGACTGCCAGGCATGGTGGCTCACACCTGTAATTCCCGCACTTTGGGAGGCAGAGGCGGGTGAGTCACTTGAGGTCAGGAGTTTGAGACCAGTCTGGCCAATATGGCAAAACCCTGTCTCTACTAAAAATGCAAAAATTCGCCGGTGTGGTGGCACATGCAGGTATTCCTAGCTCCTCAGGAGGCTGAGGCAGGAGAATCTTGAACCCAGAGATGGAGGTTGCAATGAGCCGATATCATGCCACTGCACTCCAGCCCGGGTGACAGAGCGAGACTCTCTCAAAAAAAAAAAACTTATCTGAGAAAGTAAAGCAGACTTATCTGAAAAAGTAATCTAATCTGTTTGCGTGCAATACCAGGGGCAGAAGTGATATTTACATTGAGACTTAAATGTCAACATGAATTTTTTTGTCTAATAGTCAACACCAAGCCCATCCTTTTGTTCCCAATGCCAAATACTGAGTTAAACACTTCAGATACACAAAGTGATTTCATCTTGACAAAGGCTCAATGGCAAGGGAGCCATTTTAATCCCGCCCCCCCTTTTTTTTTTAACCTTTTGGAGCTCTCCTGTATGATTTATCTTCATTTTATAAATGAGAAAACTGAGACATGGAGAAGCAAAATTACCACTCTGAAGTTTCACAACCAATCAGGGATTGGGACCTAAAGTTCTGCCAGATTACAATGCCTAGTTTTTAATCATTCTAACCTGATGGAAGCCTTAATAAATACACTAGCAGGTATCCCAGACCCAGGAAGAGGGCCACCTGTGATTAGAGCTGCCCCTGACTAAACAGGGTGTGTGGAAGTACATGATGGCTCCTAGGCCACACTGTCTGGTCCCACCCTTCTAAAATACTGTGATTCCCTCCTACGAGAAGTACCAACTGCTTTTGTTGCTGTCATTAATTATTTGTTTCTAGAAGTTTCTACAAGAATGAGAGTATCCAGGTTGCATCTGAAGGACCTGAGCCAACACCCATCCAATTTTATTATTTGTAAGTCCCCATTCGGGTGCAGATCTCCTACTAGGCTTGGTGATACTGAACAGAATAAGCCTCAATCCTAGCCTTCAAAGAGCTCATCTGGCAGTGAAGCAGACAGGCAAGTAAACGGATTATTTTGCGGTGAGTAAGAAAAGTAGAAGCATGTACGCAGACCAGATGTAGTATAGAAGAGAGGAAGCTTTTCTGGAGAAGGGAATTTCTCGGTTGGGTTTTAAAGTAGAAATATGCATTCAATGGGAACTCAAAAAGAGAATCTTCTACTTGTAAAAAGGGTGAGGACATCAGGCAGCAGCAAGCATTCAGTTTGCTAGAAGTAGCTTTTGTCTGATTGGAGCAAATAATGAAGGGTAAGTAGAGAGATGCAGCTAAAGAGATACACAGAGGCCAATCATGACTGGTCTTATACCCTAGACTCAGGAGCTGCGATTTTATCTTGAAGACAACATGTCAGGGAGAGACATGGTCCTAAGCCTTGAAAATGATACATTCTGGTTTCCTATTGGGAAAACTCTCTCTGGCATGAGTAAAGAAGGTGGGTCAGATAAAGCCAGGCAAGAGGCATGAAGAATCTTTTTGTACATTTTAGAGACAGAGTCTTGCTATGTTGCCCAATCTGGTCTCAAACTCCTGGCCTCAACTGATCCTCCTGCCTCAGCCACCTCAGCCTCTCCAGTCACTGGGATTACAGGCATGAGCCATCATACCTGCCAGGAAGGGTCTTTTTTGTATGTATGTTTGTTTGAGATGGAGTCTGGCTCTGTCGCCCAGGATGGAGTGCAGTGGAACAATCTCAGCTCACTGCAGCCTCCGCCTCTTGGGTTCAAGTGATTCTCTGCCTCAGCCTTCTGGGTAGCTGGGATTACAGGTATGTGTCACCATGCTTGGCTAGTTTTTGTATTTTTTTAAAGACAGGGTTTCACCATGTTGGCCAGGCTGGTCTTGAACTCCTGACCTCAAATGATCCACTGGCCTCGGCCTCCCAAAGTACTGGATTACAGGCGTGAGCCACTACACCCACTAGGAAGGGTCTTTAAGAGTATAAATGAGAGACACAGAGGCTGGTGCTCAGGCGAGAGCAGTGAGGTTACACAGAAGGGAAGAGACAGGAAGGAACTAGCAGGAGGACTCAGTGACTGGCTGAATGTGCACTGTGAGGGGGCAGGAGGAGTCCTGAACAATTCCTAACTTTCTATACTGGACAAGTGGGTGGTGGCTGAAACCACCATCTGAAACAGGGCCTTTAGGGAAATGAAGAGGGATTGGGAGGATGATGAGACTGGGCTTTTGAGGTGGAGGTGCCAGAAGGCAGGTATCAGCAGGCAGAGGAGAACTCCTGGGAGAGGCTCTTCCCTGCTCCCTAGGAAATGCCTGGTAGGACGCATTCCTGGGCAGAGCAGAAGTCTGTGACACCCATGCTGGGGGCCTCTGAGATGAAAATCACCAACTGCTGAAACCAGCTGACTCCTGTAGCAAAATATGCCTGGCATCCCCGACCTGAGGTGAGGAGTGGTTGGGAAAACCAATCACTTATTTATTCTCCAGGCTTCCTTTCTTAGCAAATGACATAACTACCTCTCTCCTCCAAAGCTCAAGCTCAAACCCTGAAATCTACCCTTCCTGCCTCCTTTTCCCCATTCCCATCCATCTGATTAATCTTCAACAACCACTCCACCTCAAACAGCCTCGATTAGTCTTGGTCTCCTTATCTTGTTGTATCATCTTCATAGCATTTATATGATCTAAAATGATATACCTCTGCCTACTTGTTTACTACCTATGTTGCCTCTGGAGTGTAAGCTCCAGGTGGGCAGAGGCCTTGTCCCATTCATCTCCATATCCCTAATCCCTAGAAGAGTGCTTGGTGCATCGCCAGAGCTCAATAAACGTTACTTAAATGAAGGTCATTTTTCAAACTTTTTCAAACCTTCTTCAGCTTTACTAATATTCACTCTTCACTAATACCTGACAGTAATTGTCACTTTTTTCTTTTTCTCTTTCTTCCTTTTTTTTTTTTTTTTTTTTTTTTTAGAAATGGCATCTCACTATGTTGCCCAGGCTGGACTTGAAGCCCTGGGCTCAAATGATCCTCCTGCCTTGACCTCCTGAGTAGCTGGGACTACAGGCACAAGCCACCACACCCAACTATTAAATGAAGTTCTTGATCCAACATTTCCCTGCATCTCTGCTGCTCCCACACTGAGTCAAGCCCCTGTCAATTCCTGGAGTGCTCTGGGAACCTCTCAGACTTGGTAACTGACTCTGTGTGGGGTGAGACGGATGGGAGTCTGTTAGTTTTTTCATTTCCAACTCATAGCTCCTCCGGCATCCACTCATTCTCCACAAAGCAGCAAAATAATCCTCTAAATTCATGGGCATGTCACTCCCTCCTTAAAATGTTCAGGTGGCCCTCAAGGGCCAGCAAGCTCACCTCTTTAATTCATCTGATATCATTTTACACCTCATTCTCTACTCCCCACACATTGCTGCTTCTGTTCCTCAAACCAAAGCTACTTTCAAGACCAGTCATATGCCTGTAGGGCATACTTTTCCCCAACAATTTGCATGGGTCCCAGTTTAAACACCAGTTCCTAAGAGAAGCCTCCCTGGGCCATCCAATCTAAAATAAAGCCCACTCCCCCCCATCCCCCCGCCCCACCCCCACCAATCTTCCACAGCCCCAGGCACTCATTAGCACATCAACCTGATTATTTCCTTCACATCACTTATTATAGCCTATTCTTGTTTATTGATTTGTTAGCTTAATTATTGTTCCTTTTTCACCTATCTCCACCCCCAGCAGGCACTCCAGTGCCTGGTAAAGCTTAATTAGTATTTTTGAATGAAATTGTGCTTCCATTATCAGGATAGTGATGATGATCATGATGATGACAAGGATGATGATTGAGGACGCTAATATTCATGATGTTCTCCCCTAGCTTATTTGAGTTTGTAGATCCAGTGACTGACTGAAGTATGTTCTTGACCATTTAATTAGAGACAGAATCCATTGTTAAAAGCTTCATCTGGGCTTTGAAGGGTGTGTAGGGTGTGTGTATGTGTGTGTGTGTTTATTCATATCAGGAGACCTATAGTCATCATTAGGTACAACTCACCACCTGTCTCTGTGGATACCTCCTCAGTAAAGGCAAAATGAAGACGTGTCAGGTCTCCTCTATCATTTTGCTTGATGGGCCGAATTTATTGTATTTTGTAGACAATAGATCTTGAGATAAGAAGACAGTCTCTTGGCCCCTTTAGATGCTTTTCCCAGATCCCGCACTCATTCTGCCGGGAATGGATTTTGAGGACATGCTAGAAAAGAGAGAAAATTCAATTAACCAGATGGTGCTGGGAGGAGGGACTGGGGCTGAGAGCCAATGGGGGCTGCAGAAGAAAGATTAGTCACAAACTGAAACGAGATGACCTGTCAATTTCAATCACACTGGTGAAAACTTTAGGAAAAACATGGCTGAACATATTTCACATTGGTACTGAAAAGGGAAAAGGTTCTTAGTGAAACTTAAAAAGTAGAAATGAAAGAAATCTCGAACAATCATCTCATTTTGTAGATGGGTAATTTGAAGCCCAGAGAGAAAAAGGACTTTTCCAGGGTCACACAGCAATTCTATAGCTGATTGGAGATGGGAATTCTCACTATTCAAAGTTCAGTGATTTTTCTGGCATACCAGACCAAAGAGTAGTCTCATATTTGAACAAACAGCGAATAGACGATTAACTCTAGTAATATCACAGGGGTGTAACCTAACTTTTAAGCTAAGTCATACATGTGTACACTCATCTCTGTGGCCACAGAAACTAGCAAAAGCTTATGCCCAAAGCTTACCCAAATTTTTATGGCATCTAGTTTCTAGTTCTTCTTTCTCTCAGACCATGGCCAGCCTATCACAAGGCATATGTATCACTTCCCCTTTGACTTCCAAGCTGCTACTATCAAAGAGAAGCCAGAAACAATCAAAAGATATATGTTGGCAGAGAACGTGGTGTGCCCACAAGACTTATAGAACCAGCAAGTAAATCATATTATACAGTGAATATTCTTTGAAACCATGTTGGATCAGAAAACATGACTCTCATCCAATAAAATTGTGGAAAACAGGACCATTCTAAAATATCTAAGGTTCTGTGTGGGATAGAGTAATAACAGGAAATAAAAGAGGATGAGCAGGTTAAGTCTACCCTTCAGGATTCTGACTTGCCATGTCACATTCCTGGTAGCTCAGAAGGATGTGTCTATAAAAAAAATAAAGGCCAGGTAAGATGGTTCACGCCTATAACCCCAACACTTTTGGAGGTCAAGGCGGGAGGATTACTTGAAGCCAAGAGTTTGAGACCAACCTGGGCAACAAAGCGAGAACCAAAAAAATTTAAAAATAAAACTTAAAAAATACAAAAAATTTAAAAATAAGAAAATTAGCTGGGTGTTGTGGTGTATGCCTATGGTCCCAGCTACTCAGGAAACTGAGAGGCAGGAGGATGCCTTGATCCCAGGATCTGGAAACTGCAGTGAACTATGATCATGCCATTACATTTCAGCTTGGGTGACAGAGTGAGACCTCGTCTCTAAAAAAAAAATTCTAGCCTGGCACGGTGGCTCAAGCCTGTAATCCCAGCACTTTGGGAGGCTGAGGCGGGTGGATCGCGAGGTCAAGAGATCGAGATCATCCTGGTCAACATGGTGAGACCCC
>NW_022437019.1:1914780-1915301 GCF_009761245.1 Sapajus apella
AAAAAAAAAAAAAAAAAAAAAAAATTCTATACAACAAACATAAAATCTGGAATCAAAATAGTAAATTAAACATAAAATCTGGAATCAAAATCTGGAATCAAAATCCGTTCTGATCAGTGCCATGTGGTTCCTCATCTTTTACTTAATGAGACCTATGGTCTGATCCCAAATAATGACCTTAGGCAAAATGTCTAAATACATGAGCTTTCTTCCATTACCTTACAATAAGAATAACAATCCAAGTCCAAGGCAGGCAGATCACTTGGAGTCAGGAGTTTGAGACCAGCTTGGCCAACATGGCAAGGACCTGTCTCTGCTAAAAACACAAAAATCAGCCAGGCATGGTGGCACACACCTGTATCCCAGCTACTTGGGAGGCTGAGGCAGGAGAATCACTTGAACCCAGGAGGCAGAAGTTGCAATGAGCCAGGATCATGCCACTGGACTCCAGCCTGGGCTACAGAGCAAGACTCCATCTCAAGAAAAATAAAAAAAGAATAACATTCCAAATAATAAACATG
>NW_022437019.1:1915401-1965380 GCF_009761245.1 Sapajus apella
ATCAGGTTGGGCGTGGTGGCTCACGCCTGTAATCCAAGCACTTTGGAGGCCAAGGCAGGCAGATCACCTGAGGTCGGGAGTTCAAGACCAGCCTGATCAACATGGTGAAACCCCGTCTTAAAAAAAGAAAAAGAAGGCCGGGCGCGGTGGCTCAAGCCTGTAATCCCAGCACTTTGGGAGGCCGAGGCGGGTGGATCACGAGGTCAAGAGATCGAGACCATCCTGGTCAACATGGTGAAACCCCGTCTCTACTAAAAATACAAAAAATCAGCTGGGCGTGGTGGTGCGTGCCTGTAATCCCAGCTACTCAGGAGGCTGAGGCAGGAGAATTGCCTGAACCCAGGAGGCGGAGGTTGCGGTGAGCCGAGATCGTGCCATTGCACTCCAGCCTGGGTAACAAGAGCGAAACTCCGTCTCAAAAAAAAAAAAAAGAAAAAATAAATAAATAAAAATAAAAAAATAAACATAATCATCACTTACTAATCACTACATATATGCCAGACAATATGTTACATGTGTCTTCATCCATTTTCTGTTGCTTATAACAGAATACTTGAAACTGAGTACGCTATGTTGCTGGGGCTGGTCTGAAACTCCTGGGCTCCCAAAGTGCTGGTATTACAGGTGTGAGCCACCGCACCTGGTCTCACCATGTTGCCCAGGCTGATAAACTTCTGGGCTCAAGCGATTCACCTGCCTTTGACTCCCAAAGTGCTAGGATTACAGATATGAGCCACTACACCTGGCCTCATCATCGTTTAATAAAACCACTAGTCCCATGATAACTCATTAATCCATCAACTCCTTAAATCACCAATCCATGAATGAATTAATACATTCATGAGGGGAAAGCCCTCACAGTCCAATCACCTCCTAAAAGCCCCACCTCTCAATACTGAATTCAGACCATGTTTGAATATAAACATTCAGACCACAATGTTACCTTATTTGCATTTTTCCTTTAATCCCATCTCAATCCCATGAGACGTAGGCATCATTATTTCCAATAAGAATCAGAGAGATGGCTAGGCACAGTGGCTCACGCCTATAATCCCAATACTTTGGGAGGCTGAGGCAGAGGATTGCTTGAAGCCAGCAGGTCAAGACCAACCTGGGCAGCAAAGTGAGACCCCATCTCTACAAAAAATAAAAAACTTAGTTGGACATGGTAACACATGCCTACATCCCAGCTACTCAGGAGGCTGAGTAGCCACTGCCCCACCCACAGATCACTGTTTGAGGTTACAGTGAGCTATGCTCATGCCACTGCACTCCAACCTGGGCAACAGAGCGAGAGAATTAGAAAGATGAAATAATTTGCCCATGTTTGTTAACAAGTGGTAGGACCAATATTTGAATTTGTGTTAATGCTTCTTTAAACTTTGAAAATTTTTATTTTATTTTGGAAGTGGGTCTCACTATGTCACCAAGCCTGGAGTACAGTTGTTATCGGAAAGGGATTCCGATCCAGACCACAAGGGAGGGTTCTTGGATCTCTGCGAGAAAGAATTTAGGGAGAATCCATAAAGCAAAATGAAAGCCAGTTTATTAAAAAGGAAAGGAATAGGCCGGGTGTGGTGGCTCATGCCTGTAATCCCAGCACTTTGGGAGGCTGAGGTGGGTGGATCACAAGGTCAGGAGTTTGAGACTAGCCTGGCCAACGTGGTGAAACCCTGTCTCTACTAAAAATACAACAATTAGCTGGCTGTAGTGGCGTGCGCCTGTAGTCCTAGTTACTCGGGAGGGTGAGGCAGGAGGATCGCTTGAACCCGGGAGTACAGGTTGCAGTGAGCTGAGATCACTCCACTGCACTCTAGCTTGGGCGACAGAGCGAGACCCTGTCTCAAAAAAAATAAAGTAAAGGAATAAAAGAATGGCTACTCTATATGCAGAGCAGCAGCAGCATGGGTTGTTCAGCTACTTATACTTGCTACTTCTTGATTATATGCTAAACAAGTGGTGGATTATTCATGAGTTGTCCAGGAAAGGGTGGACAATTCCCAGAACTGAGTGGTCCTCCCCTTTTTAGGCCATATAGGGTAACTTCCTGCTGTTGCCATGGCATTTGTAAACTGTCATGGCACCAGTGGGAGTGTCTTTTAGCATACTAATGCATTATAATTAGCATATAATCAGCAGTGAGGAGGACCAGAGATCCCTTTCAGGGCCATCTTGGTTTTGGTGGGATTAGGCCAGCTTCTTTATTGCATGCTGTTTTATCAACAAGGTCTTTGTGACCTGTGTCTTGTGCCAAACTCCTATCTCATCCTGTGACTAAGAATGCCTTAACTTCCTGAGAATGCAGCCCAGTAGGTCTCAGCCTTATTTTACCCAGTCCCTATTCAAGATGGAATCGCTATGGTTCAAACGCCTCTGACACAGTTGCTATTCACAAACTCTATCACATACAGCCTCAAACTCCTGGGTCTCCCCGCTTAGTTTCCCAAGTAGCTGGGACTGCAAACATACACCACTGCACCCAGCAAGTTTTTTTTAGTGTTTAATCATGTTATTTCAAAAAGTAGTTGGGAGGATTAAATTTAAATTGTAAAGTAAAGCACTTTGCAAAGTGTCAGCTCTTAGCATGTACTCAATAAATGGTAGTTTGTGTCTTCTCCTGTCCTTCACATCACTTGGCTTATCATCTGCAAGAAGGGACAGAAAGGCTCTTTGGCTAATGGGCTTCTTTGACTGGAATGCCCAGTCCTCCATTGCCAACCCCCATTCCATCTGTTGTAAAAACCACTGAATTCCTGGCCATTTAACTGGGCAACAAAAGTGAAGGCCGAAAGAAGATACCCAATGCCATCTTCCCCCGTTCCAGCTGGAGAACTAATATTCTATGAGGCACGGGGAAAGGGTGTCCTGGCTTTACTGTGAGAACTGGAGCATCTAAATATTCTTCTCTGGGAGTCAGTTTTCACTTTAGAACCAGGGAGCTGGGCTGCAGGGCCCCGAGGGGAACATGGATTGAGGGGAATATGAATGGGTGGCAAAAGGAATGCTCAGCAAGAGATTTAACTCCTTGGATCCTGCCCCATCTTCAAAATGAAGGACAATAAAATGAATAATTGCACGTGGTTCACAAGGCCCCTGAATTGAAGTAAATCACAAAAGGTGCTTAGCAGAGTCCCATAGACATAAAGCATTCAATTGATGTTACCTCTCTTCCTGCTATTGTCATCATTCCGACCCTCATATTCAAGATGTCTCCAATTAAGCAAGAGAATTCCTTTGTGAATGACTTTAATTCACCAATGTACTCAAGGGTCTATCTAAAGCATGGCTCTAGAGCCCTGAATCTAGCGCTTTCCATGGCCTGACCACCAGCTTTCCTGGCTCAAAGGGAAGTCCGAGAACGGCCAAACAGCTAAGTGAGCCCCCGCGAAGAGATCATTCCGTCTTCTCTTTCCGCGACCTGACAAGGTCTGAGCCCTACTTCCCCAGCCCGCCCATCTCAGCCACCATTGGTCGCCTTCTCGCTGGCGTGACTAAGACCCAGCCCTCTTCTTGCTGGGACCACTCTGAGGCGATCTCCGGAAGCGGAGGGGCCCCGGAGGAGAGGCCGCGATGCATCCTGGGCTTTGTAGTCCACATTCACAACTACAGCCAGAGAGCGGGGCCTCAAGACTTGGAGAACTACAATCCCCAGCAGCCGGGCGGAAGCGGAGCGAGGGGGGCTCGTGTCACGTGGGCGTTCGGCCTGGGCGGGCTATTTCTCAGTACGGCGGCGGCGGCGGCGGCGGCGGTGGCGGCTCCCGGGACCGGGGCCTTTTGTTTGGAGCGGCTGCGGGGAGGCCCCGGAGCGGCGAAGCCGGCGGCCTTCCCCGGCTCGCTGGGTCCCGGCCGCCCCTCGCGGGGGTGGGAGGCCGCCCCCTGGGCCGGGCATCGCCTCAGGCGCCGCCGCCCCGCCCTAGGCCCGCCCCGCCCCGCCCGGCCTGAGGGGAGGAACCGGCCGGGCCTCGCCGCGCGGCCCAGCCACCGCCGCAGTTGCCGCCTCTGCTCTCAGTGCTTCCGACCCAAGGCCGTCCCTTGCCCCTCGGGCCGAAGCCATGAAGATCAAAGATGCCAAGAAACCCTGTAAGATGGGGGCCGGGGCCCGCCGGGTTGGGAGGGCACCCTTGGGCCCCGTCTGAAAGCCCTTTTACTGGGCGGCCTGCCTCCAAGCCTGTCGATCCTCGCCGGCGCTTAGTCCGTGATGGGGGCGGAGGGACGGTTTCAGCCCGAGTTGGAGGCTTCCGTCCTTCCCATCCCCCTATTCATGCATGGCGAATGCCTGCCGCCCCCTAAGCCCTTTCCTCCCACTTCCTCTTCGAGATCTGGGAGGTGCCAGAGGGAAATTCTGATTAAGATTTTGTCAAACTAAGCTAGAGCTACCAGTCTCTTCTCCCAGCTCTCCCGGAATTCATGTTGAAAAGAGGCGGTCGCAGCTGTCAGGTTGCGCCGGGGGCCCTTAGCACCTGTTTTTACGGATTTCCGGGCTTCCTGCTTGTGTTCTTGAAATGCCGGTGGGTTCCTGGGAGTTGTCACTGTTGTTACTGTTAGAGCTTTCAAACGTTTGTGCATGCAACCTGCCAGTGTGTAATTGCCTTGGCTTATTTTTGTTTAGAATATCAACTAGTTCATGTTTGTTTTAGAAAACGCAGATAAACAAAAAAGAAGATAAAATCAAGCGTATTCCCGGCACCCGGAGCGAACCACTATTAATATGATGGTGAATACTAGCAGAGATTTTTCTATGACTGTATATGCATGTACTTAAAAAAAATTCTTACTATGCTTTTAGAAAGCAGGTCTACTTTCGTTTGCTTCCTTTTATGTTTATTCTTTTAAAAGCCTTTTATTCCAGGAATTGACTTATTTAATCACTCAGCGATTGTGATTGTCATACTTTAAAGTATAGCCTCCCAGAAGGACTAGGCGTGTGGGGATTCATGCTCATATCTTAAAAGTCATGTTGATACTTTGGCAGTTGTTACAATGTTTCATGTGATCTCTTAACTGTTAAGAAATCCTCAACTATAAAACAGTGCGCTGACACCTTCCCTGCCCGCCCATCGGGGTTCCTGTAAAACTCACCTGAGAGGCAACAAAGCCAGAACCCTCTGAAAAGTACAAATTCCTATTTAAATGTAAGGTAATTTGGTCTTAACTTTACAGGTGAGGAAATTGAACTTACTGAGCTCCTGAGTAACTTTTCCATGGATATACCAACCATGTGCTATGAACTCTTAAGTGGACTGACTCATAATACAGTGTTCTTTCTCCTGCACCCATGGGGCATTGTCTAAGTACCTTATCTGGTAGTCTCATCTGTTAACATTTTTTTTTAAGAATTATTTATGATAACTTAATAAATCTTGTCATAGTTGTTCGAGTCTTTAGTTGATGTGAAGGCTTAAATGAAAAGTAATATAGAGAGACTTTGAATTTACATTTGCTGAATTAAACTAATGCATCTTAAACAGGTGCAGTAATTAGAACACTTGGCCATCTTCCTCAGGCATAGATTTTCTCTGCTTGTCTTAGAATTTCCGTTTGGTGAACAGTGTATGACCAACTCAAATTTTGACTCTTCTGGTGGTGATTATTTTCTTTTGTCATGATAGTGATTTGATTACTTAGATTTGAACATACTAATTATCAGGTATGCATACCACCTCCTTCAAAGGCATATTAGAAAAGATTATAAAGAGTATTATGAGAAGTTTATAAAATAGGGCCAGGCACGGTGGCTCACACCTGAAATCTCATCACTTTGGGAGACCGAGGCAGGAGGCTCGCTGGAGGCCAGGAGTTTGAAACCAACTTGTGCACTGTATCAAGACCTCATCTCTACCAAAAATAAACAATAAAAGATTAGCTGGGCATAGTGGCACACCACTGCAGTCCAGCTAAAGTCTCAACACATTAGGCTGAGAAATAGAAGAATACCCCCTTTTTCCCCCCAATAAGTTGATTATTAGAACAAGTTGATTATTGTGAGACCGTTAATTGTAAAATGGAATCAGGCTGAAAATCCGGTCAGTTACTATGATGTAGAAGCCTAACATAACATTTACCAGTTTTTTATATGTAAAAATAATTTTATTGTTTGTAGTAAGGAACATCAAGTTTTGTGTGTGGGAAAGAAAGTATTTCAACCATGAACTTTCCTGGATAATGAAAAATAAATAGGCCGGGTGCAGTGGCTCACACCTGTAATCCCAGCACTTTGAGAGGCCTAGGTGGGTGGATCATGAGGTCAGGAGTTTGATACCACCCTGACCAACACAGTGAAACCTCGTCTCTACTAAAAATACAAAAATTAACCTGGGCGTGGTGTCCCAGCTCCTTAGGAGGCTGAGGCAGGAGAATTGCTGGAACCCAGGAGGCAGAGGCTGCAGTGAACTGAGATGGCGCCACTGCACTCTAGCCTGGGCAACAAAGCAAAACTCTGTCTCAAAAAAAAAAAAAACCCAGTAATATTAATATTCTTTTAACTTTTAAATCACTCAGGTTAAAGAAAGATATATTTGTTTTGTTTTTGAATGCCTGTATGGGATTTTTTTGGCATAATTATAACGTTTATTGATCACTTAGTATGTGTATGGCATTTTCTTTATATGCATTGCATCATTTAACTGCATACTATAAGAAGCTGTATATCATATTGGCTAAACAAGTGACCTTGGCTTCACATGTATCCTTACATTATTCACCTAAGTGTTAGAAAATATTGCTTCTAGATACCGTTACCAGTATCTTTACAGGTTATAAACCAAATGCATATGTTAACCAGAAAATTTAAAAAGGAATTGGTTTCGTTCTCTAAATTGCATAACTTGGAAGATTAGCATTTGAAATTAAGTGTTAACTCACCCCCAGGGGAATAAAGGAAAAAGTCAATCCTGTGTTACTGTCTTCCTTGCCTGACATGATTTCTCAGGGTGCAGACCTTTAAGCTTATGTTTGGGTTACCTGTGTAGCATGTAACTGGATTAACAAGGTGATAGTAAAAGGTGATACATATATTTCAGGCCAGGCGTGGTGGCTTATGCCTGTAATCCCAGCACTTTGGGAGGCCGAGGCAGGTGGATCACTTGAGGTCAGGAGTTCGAAACCCACCTGTCCAACATGGCGAAACCCTGTCTTTATTTAAAAAAAAAAAAAATTAAAAAGGTACATATATTTCAGTGTGATGTGGTATAGGTTTTGAGTTTGTGTTTTATTGACCTAATGAGTAAGGTACTTGAAGTTTTTGTTAAGACCAGAGAAAATGGTATAGCATATATGAGTAGTTTGCTTCTGTGTAATTTGGCCTGTTTGTAAATTCGTTATTGCAGAAGAATTATCACTTCCATTAGATAGTTGGGGTAGTAGTTTCTAATATAGCTCCCCTTAGAAATAAATAATTTACTAAAGAAAAAACAGGTGAAGCTGTCCTAAGGAATCATAATACTGAAGGTGTGAAGATGATTATTTTCTTAGTCTATTTCAGAACAAAAAACCATTTTTGTTTGGAATGATTATTGAGAATAATGAAATGTCATATCCAGGAAGTAGAAGCGTATCTAGAATATAACACTGTACATGCTCACTTTAGAATTTTGTTCTTTAAAATACCCTATGTTTCAAGCATTTTTCACACTGGTTTCCCTTTGTGCCTAAAGAACAATTAAGTCCTAATTTGGTTTACTATCTCCCCACACCATCAGTGTTTTTTTTTTCTTTCTTTTGAAATGAGGTCTCACTCTGTTACCCAGGCTGGAGTGCAATGGCATCATCTCAGCTCACTGCAACCTTGGCCTCCCAGGCTCAAGCAGTCCTTCCCACTCAGCCTCCCCAGTAGCTGTAACTACAGGCACTTGCTACCATGCCCAGCTAATTTTTTTGTGTTTTTGGTAGAGATGGGGTTTTGCCATGTTGCCCTTGCCAGGCTGGTCTTGAACTCCTGAGTGCTGGGATTACAGGCATGAGCCATGTTCCTGGCCAGGATTCCTTTAGGCTGAAATCTGCATGGGACCAGTAGCAATTAAATAGCTCTTTTTTTAGTGATTGTTCTCTGCTTCCTTCGCAGCACTTAGTATTGTGGCTAGATAGCTTCTGATATTTAATATTTTAAAAGGTGATTGGACAAGATTTCTTCTTTTGCATATATGATGCGTCTGGTAAGAAATAGCACTTCATCCTTGTAGTAGTTTGAGATATTTTTGCTACATATGGGGAACTAATGTCAACCTTTATAAGACCACGTGAGACATAGAATAAGAGCTATTGTTTTGTTAAAGGCAGAATGAACAGATCTTGAGAGATTCTAAGAATTTTCACGGTCTGGGACTATATATTGGCCATCATCAAAGTGCTTAGATTTGTGTAATGTGTGCTTTGTTTTGCTTTTTATTTTTTATTTATTTATTTTTTTTTTTTTTTGAGACGGAGTTTTGCTCTTGTTACCCAGGCTGGAATGCAGTGGCGCGATCTCGGCTCACCGCAACCTCTGCCTCCTGGGTTCAGGCAATTCTTCTGCCTCAGCCTCCTGAGTAGCTGGGATTACGGGCACGCGCCACCATGCCCAGCTGATTTTTTTTTGTAGTTTTAGTAGAGACGGGGTTTCACCATGTTGACCAGGATGGTCTCGATCTCTTGACCTTGTGATCCACCCGCCTCGGCCTCCCAAAGTGCTGGGATTACAGGCGTGAGCCACCGCGCCCGGCCTTGTTTTGCTTTTTAAATATATATTTTGATTCTTTTTTTCACCGTGGCAAGGAATGTTTTATTCTGAAAAAAAATAATAATAATAAGGAATGTTTGGGTTATATGCTATAAGTAGGCTTCTTATGGACTGGTGGCCTGCTTTTCGAGGGTCTTGGCCAGAAGCAGCAAAGCTGTAAATATGTAGATTCTTGCTTGATTTCTTAGGAAACTGGTATTTTTCTCTTTTTTTCTTTTTTGAAATGGAGTCTCTCTATTGTTGCCCCAGGCTGGAGTGCAGTGATGCGATCTCTGCCTCCCAGGTTCAAGCAATTCTCCTGCCTCAGCCTCTTGAAGAGCTGGAATTACAGACACATGCCACCATGCGCAGCTAATTTTTGTATTTTTTTGGTAGAGACGGGGTTTCACCATGTTGGACCTCAGGTGATCCACCCAACTCGGCCTCCCATAGTGCTGGGATTACAGGTGTGAGCCACCGTGCCCGGCCAGGAAACTGGTATTTTTCTTAGCTCAAAGAACTATTAGGTGGACCTGTGGTTGTATTTAATATCTGTATATTTACTCATATTTTCATTGCAAATAAGCAAAGTTTGAGCTTCATGCCCTCCTCTTATTTTGGTGACAATATGTCAATCATAAGTAATTTTGTGGATACACTGGAAAATATATGTTGGTAATTAGACCACTTATTTTTTTTTTTAAATTTTTTTTTTTTTGCCTTTCACCCTGCCCCCTAGACCACTTATTAAATGATAGGAGTGTATCATAATTGAGAATTTGTGTCTGTTCTGTTTGTCCTGCCTTCTTTGTGCTTTTTTTTTTTTTTTTTTTTTTTTGGCCTTGCGGAGGTTCTGTATCTTGTGCTTTTTAATAGTGATTTTTTTCTGGCATAAAGAAATTAATTCGGCCAGGCGCGGTGGCTCACGCCTGTAATCCCAGCACTTTGGGAGGCCGACGCGGGTGGATCACGAGGTCAAGAGATCGAGACCATCCTGGGCAACATGGTGAAAGCCCGTCTCTACTAAAAATACAAAAAATTAGCTGGGCATCGTGGCGCGTGCCTGTAGTCCCAGCTGCTCAGGAGGCTGAGGCAAGAGAATTGCCAGAACCCGGAAGGCGGAGGTTGCGGTGAGCCGAGATCGCGCCATTGCACTCCAGCCTGGGTAACAAGAGTGAAACTCCGTCTCAAAAAAAAAAAAAAAAAAAAAAAAGAAATTAATTCCTGAACTCTATTGAATTGAAAGGATCTCAGTTTAAAAGGTGGCCATTACCAGCCACCAACTTTTCTTTCTTTTTTTCTTAATTGGAGTTATAGCAGGGCTGAGTTCTCTTTCAGTCCTACTTCATTGATTTTAAGGAGAAAATTGTCATAATTGATATGTGCTATAAATAATAGAAGGAGCATGCAATTTTCTGGTTTGCACATTATGGTTACTAAGAAGTCATCATCTGCAGGATAGCTTCTCTAGTTAACCTTTCTTTCTTTCTTTTGTTTTTTTTTAAGACGGGGTTTCACCATGTTGATCAGGTTGGTCTTGAACTCCCAACCTCAGGTGATCCGCCTGCCTTAGCCTCCAAAGTGCTTGGATTACAGGCGTGAGCCACCACGCCCAGCCAACCTTTCTTTAAAAACAGCACTCAAGGAACACACTTCTAGTAGGCTAGATGTGAAATGAGTCTTGGGCTTTTGGCATTGTTGATTTTTTTTTTAAAAACTTATCTCTTTGGGCAATAACTTAAGAAAGTAGTATTGTTTTTACAATTTAATTTACAGTATTTTATAAAACATTGTGTTTCTCTAGTCTAATACACTAATAAGTGGATTACAAGTTTGAAATTTAATAATAATTTTGTTTCTTGAGTTCATAGTTGCTTATGCCTTATGTACACATTTTATAATATTCTAAAGTATCTAATACAGTTTTAAAACACATGAGAGATTCAATATATGTAATACAGCTTTGTTTAGGAATTTTACTTAGAGAGAGAGAGAGAGAGAGAGAGAGAGAGAGAGTGTGTGTGTGTGTGTGTGTGTGTGTGTGTGTGTGTGTGTGTGTAAAATACAGATTCATTATCCCTTATCTGAAATGCCTGAGGCCAGAAGTGTTTAGTGTTTCAGATTTCTGTTTCATTTGGGTGTTATATTTGCCTTATATATGTTTGCTTACAGATTGAGGATCTCTAAACTGAAATTTTTTTTTTTTTTTTTTTTTGAGACGGAGTTTCGCTCTTGTTACCCAGGCTGGAGGGCAATGGCGCAATCTCGGCTCACCGCAACCTCTGCCTCCCGGGTTCAGGCAATTCTCCTGCCCCAGCCTCCTGAGTCGCTGGATTACAGGCACACGTCACCATGCCCAGCTAATTTTTTTGTATTTTTAGTAGAGATAGGGTTTCACCATGTTGACCATGATGGTCTCTATCTCTTGACCTCGTGATCCACCCGCCTCGGCCTCCCACAGTGCTGGGATTACAGGCTTGAGCCACCGTGCCCCGCCTTAAACTGAAATTTTAAATGCCCTGTTGAGCATTTCCTTGGAAGCCTCATGTCAATGCTCACAAGGTTTCAGATTTTTTATTTCAGAATTTGGATTAAGGATACTCAGCTTTTAGTGTATTTTGTCACCTTTTATGTGTTTGTCTTTAACACTTCACTACATGCGTTACTGAGTGGCCAGAGTATGTGTCTTCTAATTGATTGTTGATATACCTTTGGAATCAGAATTTTTGGTACTCATTTATAGATTTAGAAAAGTAGATAATTTATTTCTCCAATGTTTAGTCTATAAACTTGAACTCTTTTCCTGGACATTAGAGTTCCTTTGAAACTTAATTAATAGTTTTGTGTAAGGATGAAAAGTTCTTTGTGTAAGTGTTAATTGGGATTTTTGCTTTCAAGAATGACAGTATCCAGATATTTATAAACCTGGGAGCAAAGACTTTTGGCTGAAAATAAAAATGGCATGAACTTTAAACTTGGTAATGTATTAGCTTTGTAGTTTGCTCCCTGAGTGACATTTTTATATTTGTGTGTCTATTTTAACGCCTATGTTTGTTTGACACAAGGCACAGACGGAAAACCTGCAAATATTTTTTTTAAATTTATCTTGAATTTTGGAAAAATAAAGGTTTCTAGCTTAATCTAACCTTGTAGAAATTTTTCTATCTCACAATGTACTTAATGTAGCAATAGTGATTTCCACCCCCCCCACACACAGAATTTTCTAGAGTCAACCGTCAGTCAAGTAGGAGAATTCGTTTTGGTTATATATATCAGCAGGATGCCTTTGTTTTATCTAATGCCCATTGAAAAGTGTCCTAATAACATGTTTCAACAGATTGGGACATTTTTTTTAGACAGAGCCTTGCTCTGTCTCCCAAGCTAGAGTACAGTGGCACAATCTCAGCTCACTGCAGCCTCCGCCTTCTAGTTTCAAGCGATTCTCCTGACTCAGACTACCAAGTAGCTGGAATTACAGGTGTGAATCACCAACCCAGCTACTTTCTGTATTTTTAGTAGAGATGGGGTTTCACCATGTTGGCCAGGGTGGCCTCGGAACTCCTGACCTCAAGTGGTCTACTCGCCTCAGCCTCTCCAAGTGTTATGATTACAGGCATGAGCCCCTGTGGCCCCTGTGCCGGCCAGATTGGGACATTCTGAAGGAATCTCTGGTTTATGGGATAAAGAGATCTGTTCCTGTCGTTTTGTTTGTGTTTGTCCAAGCAGACACCTGGTATGAACTTGTCCTCTTTTAGTATTGCTGCTACCATTCTTTTCAAGCACATGTTACTTAAAAATGGCCTTTGTTGGCTGGGTGCAGTGGCTCATGCCTGTAATCCCAGCACTTTGGGAGGCCAAGGAGGGTGGATCAGGAGGTCAGGAGATCAAGACCATCCTGGACAACATCGTGAAATCCCGTCTCTACTAAATATATAAAAATTAGCTGGGCATGGCAGTGTGTGCCTGTAGTCCCAGCTGCTTGGGAGGCTGAAGTAGGAGAATTATTTGAACCTGGGAGGCAGAGGCTACAGTGAGCCAAGATCTTGCTGCAGCACTTCAGCCTGGGCCAGCGACAGAGCGAGACTCGATGTCTCCAAAAAAAAAAAAAAAAAAAAGATGGCCTTTGTTGCTAGTCGCTCGACAAAACTGAGAAAATTTAGTCAGTTTCTTCTGCTTATGTTGCTTAGTTATTTATACCTGTCTATAGGTGATATGAAAGTATTGCATTTGGCTCTAAGCTGCCCCCTGGCTTCCCCAATTATCGTGCAAAGTCTTTTTGCTTTTTTAAAAAACTCTTTTTTTCCTGTACTGGGAAGAACCTTCCCAGAATACAAAATACTATTTCTTTCTTAAGATTATCTGTAATGTAGCTCCAGATCTGTAATTTGAGTTTCAAATATAAAGACAAATGAGCTGTTTTTCCAAAAGAAGATAATGAGGATTACTCCTTCCTCATATTCAAAATTATGTGCTACTTTTAGTAAATGTGTGAATTCTTAAGTGGAGAAATGTATAGAATCCTTTCTCATTGAATTATATGTTCCTGGTTTTCTAGTGGCACACACATACCAATTAAGTTAAATGAGTAAGAAAGAATTTTAGAATTAATTTTTATTTACAACTTTTACATAAAATCTGTTAAATATGTTTTGTTGCCGGACATTTTAATCCATGTGTCTTGTGTATTAAACTCTTTTGGAGTCTTTCATAGTAGTTAAGATCCCAGAGAACAGAAATACATGTTTTTAGGATGGAATCTTGTTACTGACACCTAACAGTTTGACCTTCGGCAAGTTTGTAATTACTTTGCCTCCTTGTCTAAGTGGTACACTTAATGGAGCAATCTTATAGTGGGGGTATTGATTAAATGAGCCTCTATGTGGTTACCATATTTCTGGCAGATAGTGCGTACTCAGTAAATGTTAGCTGTAATTCTGTAGAGAACTGAATGAATCAGTTGTGCTTTAATCTAATTATAAAAATTTGAATTTTGTGATTCATGCTAGATTGAGCATTCCTTGAGGGCAGGTATTTTATCTTATTTGCATTCCCATTTCCTGATGTAGAGGAGATAATGATTACTTACTGAAGGGAATCGCTTTTTGGGTTTGTTTGTTTTTTATGACAGGATCTCACTCTGCTACCTAATCTGCAGTGTTCAGACATGGCTCACTGCAGCCTCAACCTCCTGGACTAAAGTGATCCTCCTGCCTCAGCCTCCCGTAACTAGGACTACAGGTGCATGCTGCCACGCCCGGCTAATTTTTAAATTTTTTGTAGATGGGATCTTGTTATGTTGCCGAGGCTGGTTTCAAACTCCTGTCCTTGAGCAGTACTCCCACCCCAGCCTCCCAAAGTGCTAGGATTTCAGGTGTGAGCACTGTGCCCGGCAGGAATTGGTTTTTAAGGAGGCACTTTTCTCCTGGGTTAATTGAAGTGATTACAGGCCAATTTTATTGTATTAAAATGTTTATAGAAACAAAGATTTTCAGGCTCTTGGTGATGACCTATTTATTGAAGGAAAAAAAAAAATCTGAATTTTTTTCTCATTTGTAGAGCACATGATAAGTATTTAGTAAATGAAAAGGAGTGCCTACAAGGCCAGGAATTAAAAGGTCCTAGGTCAACTCTAAGCACCCTATACGTTTTTTAGAAAATATATTAATAAGACTTTGAAGGGAAAAAGGTGAGTTCTACATAGAACATGTGTCTTACCCAATACATATTATTGCCTGAATGCATGATGCAGAGTAAATGAAGTGTGCGGCTAATTAACTGTTTTCTAGTTTGTGTTTCTAAGATGTATGTATGTATGTATATATGTGTGTGTGTATGTGTGTGTATATGTGTGTGTGTGTGTGTGTATGTATATATAATGTGTGTGTGTGTGTGTGTGTGTGTGTGTGTGTATATATATATATATGTTTTTTTTTTTTTTCCTTTTTCCCACAGCTTTCCCCTGGTTTGGCATGGACATTGGGGGAACTCTAGTAAAGCTCTCGTACTTTGAACCTATTGATATCACAGCAGAGGAAGAACAAGAAGAAGTGGAGAGTTTAAAAAGTATTCGGAAATATCTGACTTCTAATGTAGCATATGGATCTACCGGCATTCGGGATGTACATCTTGAACTGAAAGATTTAACACTTTTTGGCCGAAGAGGGAACTTGCACTTTATCAGGTTTCCAACCCAGGACCTGCCTACTTTTATCCAAATGGGAAGAGATAAAAACTTCTCAACATTGCAAACGGTGCTATGTGCTACAGGAGGTGGTGCTTACAAGTTTGAAAAAGATTTTCGCACAGTAGGTATCTTTTACTCAAAACTGAAAATTAATACCTGTTAGTTTTTAAATAAGACGATAGGTTTCCATCTAGCATGTTCTTTAATTCTCCCTGCACATGCAGGGGAAATATATATTCATGATTTCCTTTCACTTGGGGCATTTTAAACAGATTTATGGGATGACTAAACATTACCCAGATTTGGGCATGTTGTTACAAATAATATTTGGTAAAACTTGTTTAGGGCTGTACTACAAAGTTGCAGTAAAAAGGGGACTTCGGACATTAATGAATTTGGCATTGTACAAAGCCAGATATAAATGAAGCTTGCATTATTCTCACTATTGTTCTACGTTTACATGGTTTTTGGAATATTATTCAAATGATAATTTTCCAGGGCCATCTCCTTCCCAAACCCTAAGTTTGGAAACCAGCGTCTTCTGGTTAGTATAATAGACACCTGAATGAAAATCTGTTACCCTTTCTGTTTTTACACTGTCAATCCTTCCATGTTCCTGTGTCAAATGGGGTGATTTGAATGGACATGGCAGGAGAACTATGAGTATTGTTTTGAGTCATGTGCTGTTAGCAGTTTGCCATCTTCTAGTCTTTTCCATTAGAATGAGAGTTCAAAGAGTGGTTTGCCAAGCAGCTAGTCTTTTCCATTAGAATAAAGAGTGGTCTTGTTTAGGGCCATTGAAATTTGTTTTTCCTGAAAATGTAAATGTGAATAATTTCTCAAAATCAAAAGAAAATACTGTTAATGGAATGTAAAGGCTGATGTGAGAGAATCACTTGAGGCTAGAAGTTTGAGACCAGTCTGGGCAACATAGTGGGACCTGGTTTCTACAAAAAAAAAATTTAAAAATTAACTCGTCATAGTGGCCTGTGCTTGTAGTCCCAGCCACGTGGGAGGCTGAGATGGGAGGATTGCTTGAGCCCAGGAGATTGAGGTTGCAGTGAGCTGTGATTCAGCCATTGTGCTCAGCCTGGGTGACAGTGAGGCCCTGCCTCAAAAGGAATATAAGTAACTTAAATGGCTTATATAAGTGATACCATTGTAATTTGGGGTAAAGATCTATAATACTGTATGAAAAGAGGTGTCATGGGAACACAGAGGAGTAATACCTAACAACTCCTAGAGAGTTGAAGAGGTTCCCAGAGAAAGTGATGTCTATGCTGCAATGTTTTATAATAATACTCTTTTTACTAACCTGAAATAAGGAATTTAATAATTTCAAACTAATACTCAAAACTATATTATAAAGACAGGAGCTTAAGGTATCATTGATCATTCAGAAATTAATCTATCAGTGGGTAGATTAACAAACAGTGTGATCATTCCAGAAGACATCATGAAGCAGTTATATGCTTGTACCTATACATAGATTCATCATGAATACCAAAGTTCCAAATGCCAGATTGATATGGTATGTTCTAATCAGATACCATAAATGGCGTTGCTGTTGGTGACATGACCCTCCAACATGCTAAACAAACACTTGGTAAAATTCCAAACAGTAAGAAGTACAATATTCCCATGCTTTATATGGTGGTTCAGTTCCTAGCAAATTTAGTATGTGTTTAAAACTATGTAGGTTGGGCACAGTGGCTCACACCTGTAATCCCAGCACTTTGGGAGGCCAAGGTGGGTGGATCATTTGAAGTCAGGAGCTGGATACCAGCCTGGTCAATATGGTGAAACCTCATCTCTACTAAAAATGCAAAAATTAGCCAGGCGTGGTAGCAGTAATCCCAGCTACTCAGGAGGCTGAGGCAGAAGAATCACTTGAAAACCCTGGAGGTGGAGGTTGCAGTGAGCTGAGATCATGCCGTTGTGCTCCAGCCTGGGTGACAGAGCTATACTTTGTCTGAAAAATTAATTAATTAAAACAAACCATGGGATGAATAGTTTTGTTTTTATATACACAGACATATAGGTAAAACAACTTTGTCCTTCTCTAGGCTCAGATAATTATAAATAATTTTCCTTTTGCCACTATAAAAATGACTGACAGAACACTAAAAAATAATGCATAGATGGGATAATTCTTTGGTTTGCAGAAATGTTCACCTATTAAAGATGTCTGGCATCCCAGGTCCCTGCCCACTAAATGTCATTTTGGTCCTTTTTTTCTCCCCATCATTTAGAAAGCTAGTAGTGAGGTGATATCACCCTCACTGAGGACCAGTGGACTAGATTAAATCTTTAAGAGATTTTGACATGAAGTATAATGAAAATGTGGGGGTCATAGATTATGTTTAAATTTTGTGAAGTAGTGTAGGAAAATTATATAGTTAAGTTGTTTTTGAATGTCATCTTTTTGTTTTAAAACAGATTGGAAACCTCCACCTGCACAAACTGGATGAACTTGACTGCCTTGTAAAGGGCTTGCTGTATATAGACTCTGTCAGTTTCAATGGACAAGCGGAGTGCTATTATTTTGCTAATGCCTCAGAGCCTGAACGATGCCAAAAGATGCCTTTTAACCTGGATGATCCCTATCCACTGCTTGTAGTGAACATTGGCTCAGGAGTCAGTATTTTAGCAGTCCATTCCAAAGACAACTATAAACGAGTGACTGGGACAAGGTAGTGACATTTTTGGTCATATTGCTGCATTTACATTGTTTTATATACAAGTTATAAAATCAGTATAATAATGCTGTTTTCACCAGAAAAAGAACATGTATTTGCACAACAGCATTGTTTTTTTCTTTTTTTTTTTTTTTTTGGTAAGTAAAAGAGGGTGCCATGTTGCCCAAGCTAGTCTCGAAGTCCTGAGCTCAAGCAACCTGCCTGTCTCAACCTACCAAAGTGCTGGGGTTACAGGCAATAGCCACCGTGCCTGGCCAACAGACAATGTATTTTTATAAGATGTATATGTCAGGACTCAAACTGAAATTATTAACTGTTCATTAGTCAGCATCAGTTGGCATCAAAATTTCCATAATGGTAAAAGTGAATTTTTATCTATAATGAATCTAGTAATATTTTTTTCTAAAATTTAACTGAAGAGCATTTACTTGGAAGCGACTGTTCTTTTGACTTTAAAACTTTACTATCTGTTTATATTTTGTTCTTTTTTCCAAAGCATTTTTCTTTACCTATCTTTTACTTTTTAATAGATATATGGACACCTAGCTTGCCACGTGCTGAATAGGTTTGCATTTAAACTGCAGTATTAGAGAACATTGTAATTTGTTTTTACAGGATGAATTAATGTTATTTTTTTGTGTGATAACGTTAATGTTCCCAAATAGCCCACAAACTTTTCTATAATACCTGAAATACGAATGAGAAATAAGATTTAAAACTCATGATTCTTTTATGTATTTTATCAACTTTACAGAGAGGTGAAGACTCCTGTTTAAGGAAGCAAGATTTTGGGATACTTTAGATTGATATGTGAAAAAACTGATTTTAATTTTAAAGTAGTAATTATGTTTAAATTATATTTAAAATTAATTAGTACTTTATTTTTATGGTTGTTAAAAGTTTACCTCTGTTGTAATTCTCAATGCCAAAGAATTATACGCTACTATTACCTTCTTCAGTTAACTCTAAAAGGTTAGTCTGTTAACTAAATCCATCAGTGATTCAGGGATAGAACTTTATAGAAATTTAGGTGAGACTAGAGAGCAAAGGTAAAGTTTAGGAATTAGATATGATTTCATTCTGTGAGCATATCCAAAAGAATACTAGAACCAAATAAATTTCTATAGTTGACATGTTGGCCAGCTGGACATAAATTTACTCATTGTATTTATGTCTAGGACATGTTAAATGTTAATGTGTCACAATGAATTGATTTCACCCATGTCAGACCAAGTAAATAAACCTTTCACAAAATCATTTCTTGGAAACCATTTAAAATTACAAGGCCTGGCATGGTAGTTCATGCCTATAATTCTTGCACTTTGGGAGGCCAAAGTGGAGGATTGCTTGTGGTCAGGAGTTCAAGACCAGCCTGCGAAACGGAGGAAGACCCCCATCTCTACAAAAATATATACATGTATATTAGCCCAGTGTGGTGGCATGTACTTGTAGTCTAGCTACTGAGGCTGAGATAGGAAGATTGCTTGAGTCGAGGAGTTCAGGATGCAGTAAGCTATGATCATGGTCACTGCACTCCAGCCTGAGGGACAGAATGAGACCCTGTCTCAAAAAGAAAAAGTAAAGATTTTCTCTTTGTAATTAACATGGTACTGATTTTTTATTTATTTATTTTTAATGCACACACAAAAATTTGTTTTTGGTGACTGCAGAGTGTAAGGTTTTGGGTGAAGACTTTGGGAGATATTTAAGAGGTCTTTCCTGTCTTCATGTTTCCACCAAGTGATTTTTTTTCTTTGGTTTATTCTTTGATCTAACAAATTGGTGTTACTAAACAATTTTTGTTGCCTTCGTTATGTTATTTCAGCACTTAGCATTAGTCATAGATTTTTTACTATGTGTTTATTGAATACATGAATGATCCACCCTTTTAGTTAAGCAAAATAATACAATGTATAAATGCAACTTAGCAAGTTTCTTTATTTTCTTTAGCCTTGGAGGGGGTACCTTTCTGGGTTTATGCAGTTTACTGACTGGCTGTGAAAGTTTTGAAGAGGCTCTTGAAATGGCATCCAAAGGTGACAGCACACAAGCTGACAAGCTGGTCCGTGATATTTATGGAGGAGATTATGAAAGATTTGGTTTGCCAGGTTGGGCTGTAGCATCTAGGTAAGTTTAACATTTATGTAATAAGTTATGGAACTTAAGTAATTCACATTGCTTATTTAGCTTTTGGAAAGCAGTATTACAGAAAGTTGTAAGGATGCTTTCTCTTACCCATTTTCGGTTCCACGTTTTGAACATTGATGTCATTTAAAAATTAAGTTTACATTAAGAAATCTACCCTGAGTGTACCTTGTAAGAAACTTTTTTTTTCTAATTTTTTAGTGTCCTTCCAGTGTTTCTCTATGCAAATACAAATACATATTCTTTCTTTTCTCCCCATATACAAAAGGTAATCTACCATTATATGGCGTACTATATATAGTCTTAAAGTATCCATATACCCTAGAAATCTTTACATGTTGTTGTTGTCCTTATTTTATACATGTGTAGGCCTGTGGGTAGGATAAGTTCCCAAAAGTTGGACTGCAAATGCATTTTTGAGATACTGTTAATTATGCAAAGAAGCAGTACTGTTTCACTCTCACCAGCAATAAATGAAAGTGCCTGTTTCACCAGTAAAGTGCTAACTTTTGCATTTTTGCTCATCAGATGGACAAGTGGTATCTTAATGTCATTTTAATTTGTGTTTCTCCTACTAACACTGAGGTTAAGAACCTTGCATATTTTATTTTCTGTGAGTTATTCTGTGTTCTACTCTTCGGTTGGGTTGTTATACTGTTGAATTTATCAGTCTTTTCTTTTATGGCTTCTGGATATTGATTCATAGTAAGTAAGTCTTCTACATTCCAAATATGTAAAGGAATAAACCCTTGTTCTGATACATTAATGGTGGTGTTTTTATATTTAAATATTTGATTTACTTATAGTTTATCTTTGCGTATTATGTGAGGTACAGGTCATGCTTTCATTTTTTAGGTTTTTTTTTTTCTTTTAGAAGGCTCTAATGTCTAGTGGTCCATCTTTATTTCACTGATTTGTGATGGTTTTTTTAACATATGCTGGCTTTTCATTTCTGTTGATGTATCACCATTATACTTTTAGCTTTATAGAGGCATAAAAGTATGTTTTAATCTCTAGAAGGGCTAGTTTCATCCCTTTGCTTGATTTTCTATATGAACTTTACAAGCGTTTCCTCTATTACAAAAAGTTGTTTTTGGAATTTCAGTAAATTTACATATTAACTTAGGGACAAATGATATCTTTATAGTAAGTATTGCTGTCGAAGAACTTAGGTTGTCTTTCTGTTTGTTTAAGGCTACTTTTGTGCCTTTCACACATTTAAAGAGGCCTCTCCAAATAAAGTCCATACATTTTTCCCCCCTAGATAGCTTCAGGACATGCATGGTTTTTTAAATCGATTCCTAAATATTTTACATTTACCGTTCTGTTATGTATCAGTCTTATCTCCCATTATACTTCCTAACCATTGTTGCTTGTGCACCCCAAGTTCTTTGTCAGGGAATCCAGTGCCCTTTGATAGTGGACTTTGTCTCATTCTTCAGTAATATCTCCTGCCTCTCCCTCACATAGATGCTTCACTCTGATCAACATCTTGTGATTTAATAGATGTTTTCGTTTCTCATTTCTCTGTGCCTTTAACCTTTAGTTGCTTCTGCATAAGATTTTCCTTCTGTTTTTTTCTGGCTTTTTATGGTCCTTTTACTCTGAAAAGCCCTGTCTCATACCTTCTTAACTTTTTCCTCTTACCATAGTAATAAAAGATCTTTTTTTTCTTTGTATTTCCAAGGTTAGCCTTTGTTTTTTCCTGTTACTGTTAGTGCTTCTCTTGCTGTCTTTTGTATCTAGGCCTGCATTGTCGTTACAGTAGCCTCTAGCCACTTCAGGCACTTGGTACATGAGTACCATATGTTGAAATGATGACATTTGAATATATTGGCTTAAATGTACAATTAAAATTAATTTCACTTGTTTATTTTTACCTTTCTAATGTGGCTAATAGAACATATATGAAATTACATATTACTCATATTGTATTTCTGTTGGACAGTGCTGCATTAGAGTAATTCACTGTTTGAGGGACTATTTGTGTCTCCAGCAAAAAGTTTGGTATGTCATAAATGTTTATTGTGACTGAATGAAAACGAATTTGAAGTTAAAGCTGAGATACTTTTGGAAACATTTTGTAATTTTGACTTTGTTAATTTGTTTTGAATCAGGTTTACAAATGAAAATATTTTAGTAATCTTTGCTTTCTTTTTTTTTTTTTTTGAGACGGAGTTTCGCTCTTGTTACCCAGGCTGGAGTGCAATGGCGCGATCTTGGCTCACCGTAACCTCCGCCTCCTGGGTTCAGGCAATTCTCCTGCCTCAGCCTCCTGAGTAGCTGGGATTACAGGCACGCGCCACCATGCCCAGCTAATTTTTTGTATTTTTAGTAGAGACGGGGTTTCACCATGTTGACCAGGATGGTCTCGATCTCTTGACCTCGTGATCCACCCGCCTCGGCCTCCCAAAGTGCTGGGATTACAGGCTTGAGCCACCGCGCCCGGCAATCTTTGCTTTCTTATAACAACTATGCTTTTTTTGAGATGTAATTTTAACCTTAATCCTTTGAAAGGTATTACTTTATACGCTTGCATAGATTTTTTTATTAGTTTGTTTTAGCTTATATCTATGTGTTTCTACTTTTTGGTCCTAATTTTATAAAAATATCCAGGTTGTAGATATATCTGTTAATACGTAAAATGTTGCATTTTATCAGCAGATTTGACTTTTATTTTTCATTTTTCTGCAGTTTTGGGAATATGATTTATAAGGAGAAGCGAGAATCTGTTAGTAAAGAAGATCTGGCAAGAGCTACTTTAGTTACTATCACCAATAACATTGGTTCTGTGGCACGAATGTGTGCTGTTAATGAGGTAAAAAACACAAAACTTGAATTATCAAAAATGTGAATGCTACATCTAGCAGGGCTTCTTCACTTTCCCTAAGGAGGCCTCTGGGATTGAGATGTAGCCAATTAAACACCAAGACTCATTAGGTATATATGTTACATATGTTAGGTATATGTTGTTGTATTACCTTTAAAGAAAGTAGCTGATAATTCAAATTGAAATAGGGGATATTTATCCAGAAACTTTTTTCAGAAAAACACGACGTAAATCCCTTGAAGTTATAAAAGAAAATTCTAAGCATAAGACATTTTGAAGTAACTACTTTTTAGTTTTTTTAGTCTTAATGTTGCATTTGGAAGGCAGCTGTGCTCACCACTGTACCACCAATGCTTAATGTTGAATATGTTGCTTTTGATTAGTGGAATACTTGGAAGTTTTCTTACTGCCCTCGGCTTCTTTACAGTGCTGCCTTGTTGCATATGGATCAAGCAGCATTGTACAGGGCTATGAAGGCATTGAGACCTGTTCTTCGTGATATTTAAGTGGTGTTTATTGTTTGTTTCAGGAAAAGTGTGAAAAGCATATACTGTTAGATTGACCATATAGTTGGGATTTTTTTGTTTGGAAGAGAATGAAAAAAAAAAAAAAACCCCATATATATATATGCATACACACACACATGTGCACACTTATATGTATATTTAATTCTAGCTTCCTTATATAATAATAGTAGTATTCGCCCATTTAATTTTTGTAAATATCAAATACTTTAAATGGATTGGGAAGTAGGCTTTTTGATCAAACCCTTACTTTGTTCATTCACTCATTTATTCATTGAGTAAATATTTACTGATTACCAGATGCCAGACATTGTTCTGGGCATTTGGAATATATTAATGAAGAAAACAAAGATCTGGCTTTGTGGAGCTTGCATTCATTCTGGTGATATATTAAATAGATTGTTTAGTGTGTATTAGGTGATAAATGCTTGTTTTTAAAAAAGAGACCATCAAACAGGATAAAGAGGATTGGGAATAGGGAGAGAGTGGTAGAGGACAAATTGCCAAGTAATTGAGGGTTAAAGGAAAGCTTTATTGAAAATGTGATTCTCAGGCAGAGCTTTGAAGGCGGTGAGGGGGAAACTGTGCATGTAGACATTTAGAGGAGAAAGCTTCCAGCAGAGAGAACAACTGTGCAAATCCTCTGAAATATTCTATATTTAAATCCAGAACTTGATCTCATCAGTTTTTTTTAATAACTTAAGAAACTTAAGTGTTAGTTGGTTCATGGAGCTACTAGTAGGCCATTTAACCTCGATTTGGATAATATTTCACTTTGGGCACTGACAACAATTTGGGACCTTTGTTCTTACCCCCTGTATGTCTAAATTTCCACTGACCAATTGAATTAACAATAACTAAGGCCATGGTTTACAGTATCCCAACTTATATACAAAGATTTCTACTCAAAAGTCAATATTGTGAGAGTCAAAACACCAGTTCCCCTATCTAAGATTTCCTAATCCTAAAGGTATCTAAGAAACCAAATTAGTATGGAATCTTAGCAGAGAGAGAATGACACGTGAATCAGGCAGGGGATGGACGAAAAGTGCTAGAATCCTAGGGGTTTGAAGGCATATGCCAGTACCCCAGTCAGTATTACTCTTGAACTCTATAGAATCCACAGTTGCATGTCATTGTCCAACATGCGTTGCAATATAGGAGCCAAATTTGCTACTTATCCTAAATGCATTTTACAGTACTTACCATGGTTTTATTATTTTTTAATCACATCAATAATGTGTCTCCAAATGACTTTGTAAAGGGGCTATTTATTGGCCATTTTCAAAAACAAGTCTCACCTGAAATCATCTGCCAGGCTGTTTCTAGAACCTTTTTTTTAAAAGTAGACTTTATTTATTTTTTTAAGGACGGGGTTTCACCATGTTGGCCAGGCTGGTCTTGAACTCCTGACCTCAGGTGATCCGCCCACCTCGGCCTCCCAAAGTGCTGAGATTACAGGCGTGAGCCACCGCGCCCAGCCAGACTTTATTTTTTAGATCAGTTTTAGGTTCACATAAAATTAAGTGGAAAGTTCTGTGAGTTTGATATACCCCCTTCCATACACACACAGTCCTCCTCCATTCTCAGCATCCCACAGTAGAGTGGTCATGTGTTACAGTCCACCATGCTGTGTTCACACATCATCATCACCCAAAGTCCATAGTTTAGGATTCACTCTTGGTGTTATACATTCTGTGGATTTCGATAAATGTATGATGATGTGTCCAGAACTAATTTTTAAATACTCAGGATTATAGAGCTATATACCAACAATGTAGTAGGTATTGTACTAATAAAGGGTAGTTGTTTACATTTGTAAATAAATATTTTGAAACCTTTTGTATTGTAAAATCTATTAATTATTTTTACAAGTTTTTTCTTTGTTCTTTTCTTTTAGAAAATAAACAGAGTTGTCTTTGTTGGAAACTTTTTACGTGTCAATACCCTCTCAATGAAACTTTTGGCCTATGCACTGGATTATTGGTCAAAAGGTCAACTGAAAGCATTGTTTCTAGAACATGAGGTATGGTAGGAAAATGTTCTGTGAATTTTAATAGCATGTTTTTTAAGAGACAGGGTCTTGCTCTGTCACTCAGGCTTGAGTTTAGTAGCATGATGATGGCTCACTGCAGCCTCTTCTAGGCTCAGCAATCCTCCCACCTCAGCCTCCTAAGTAGCTGGGCCCACAGGCGTGCACCATTATACCTACCTAATTTACTTTTATTAATATTTTTTGTAGAAACAGGATCTCCCTTTGTTGCCCAGGCTGGTCTGGAACTCCTAGCCTCAAGCAATCCTTTATAAAATGTATGAGCCACCATGCCCAGCCTTAAGTAGAATATTGGTTCCTTCACTTCAGTTTCAGTTTTGGGGAAGAGAATTACAGTAACCTGGTAGGCACCCCTAAGTTTTTGTCTGTACATTTACTACATGCAGTTAAATTGTGATCTGACCAATTATCAGTCTACATAATGTTTTGGATTAACTTAACTTGAATCATTTTATGATCAAAGTCAAATGGCTATATCATTACAAATTAGTAACACAAGTATTCTGCTCTTAAAAGCTTTCATGTCTCATTGTCACTGCTTACACGATATAAATCATAAGGGTGTGCTCTTTTGCAATTCCACAGGGCATGCAATGAGAGTGTCAGGCACAGCCACAGGAAGTTAGTTTGTTTATTAAGTAAAGGGGAGAGGGTACAGAATTGCTATTACAGTCCTGAAAGCTTTAGTGTCTAAAGGCCACACTTTTAGAATACATATTTCAGTGTGAGCCTATAGTCCCCGCTATTTAAGAGGCTGAGATGTGAGGACCACTTGAGCTCAGGATTTCAGGGCCAGCCTGGGCAACATAGTGAGACCCAGTCTCTAAAAATAATAATAATAAATAAAAATACATATTGCAGAGGTGTGTAGAAATCAAGAATACAGATTGAGAAATTTTTTTATAATAGCTAACAATGCAGAAATTGGTAGATTTCCAAATATTATTAAACAGATTGTGCATAATTGTGTGTTCTCAAGTGATTAATATTGTATGCTAATTTAAAAGCTGCACTATATAACAGTTATTTTTAAATTATACAGGGATACTTTGGAGCAGTTGGTGCACTTCTTGGGCTGCCAAATTTCAGCTAAAGAATCAGGTCTCTCTCTCTGCTAATAAATGTCATCCAAGAGGAACTAAAACCAGAGGCATTATTACTGCATTGTTTGTCACTGGGAACCAAAGGATAAAAGAGTAGCATAAGCTGCTGAATGTTGCCATAATTAAAGGAGAGAACTTAGTAATGTGAAGTATTTCTCACTGAAATGCTTTCCCTTTTGTATATAGCCAGTGTTAAATCCTTAAATGCAATACAGCCTCTGATTATTGAGCTTCCTCTCAAAAAGATTTTTTTATTTTATGTAGCCAACATTGCAGTACTGTATGCTCAAACACAAATCTTAAAGTCTTGGAAATGTTTAGCTTATGAAAATAATCGACTCTGAATATTTGTTACAAGTCTGCTTTATGTGTTTTGATTACTAGTGAGCAGAAAATAACATACCCTGTATCCAAAATTACTGAAATGGCAATCAAAGATGATCATTTTTATGTGATTTTAGAAATGTTAAGGCAATACTTCTAATTATTGTAGTTTTTTTAACATATCACCCCAAAGCATGTTTATGTGATCTTTCCCCATAAGTATCTTTTCTCAAATCCCATAATTAACTGAAATACTATTACTAAATTTTCACGTGAATTCTAAAATGAATCCTAGGAAATGCACATTTGGTGATGTTGCACTTTCTGTATTTTACAGGAATTAATCAATACATGTTGAAATGTTTAACATTTTAAGATTGGAGGCTTAATTACTTACTTGAGAGTCTGTCTAATGAGGTCCTGGAACTATTCTAATGGAATCTGTTTTTTGTACACTGTGTGTTTTTTTTTTTTTTTTTTTTTTCCAGTCATATGATACATTCAGAATTTTTATTTTAAAATAACACAGTAACAATAGTGGGAAATTAATATGGAAATACTAGTGACTGAAAAATGAGAAAACCTCTACCATGCCTTATTATCACCCTTCACTGTTTGAGGAGCCAGAAATAGAGGAACAGTTAGAGGAAGGTTGCCTTTTCCAAAAAAAAAAAAAAAAAAAAAAAAAAAAAAACCCTCCATAGCCATGTGAATTTTTATCCAAACGCTCAACAACCAGAGGGAATGGTGAGAACTGATAACTAAAATACTGTTATTGGCAAGGGTTTGAAATGTGTAAGAGCAAAGGAGGGAAAGGATGATTGAGCAATATAGGAAAAGGGGAAGAGACGCTGAGTGTCATTGAGGTCCAGTCTGCATTTATTCCGTTTATAAACATACTGCAAAACCAGGAGTTGATTGTAGAAGTGCCCATGATCCATGGCAGGAGTAAATCCCTCCCACCTCCTCTAACCCTCTGAAAGCTCCAGAGTTAGAAGCAAGTTTTCCATTTGCTTCTTATCACCTTAAAAGAATGCTTTCCACTTCCCCACAGCCCCCATCGAGGGACCCCAAGAGGCCACATGCTCTGATCTCACTCTTTCCTGTTCCCCTTGCCTGAATCTGGAGTGGGGTTGAGCCCTCTACCCTCGACCTTAAGATTTAGGAAGTTCTTTCCCCGACTGTCTAACTCGGAAAGGGATGAGTCTGAATTTTGAAGTTCTGGATGCAAATTCCCCTCAGCAGAGGCAATGTTACTTATATACGTAGGGATATAGTGGGATGAGTTTTAATATATCCAACCCAAAGGGGGTTTTTTCCTCTTATTTCCTCCGTGTAGGAAGATACGTCTTAGGCAACTTTATCAGTATCAGTGGAAAAATGATAGGTTCTACAATGAAATGGCAGGATGCCAATATAAGATATTTCAGGAATAATCAGAAATACAGTTTGTATAAAATAAACTAGCTCAAATAAAGTTTCAAGGACAGTGATAGTGTTCATTTTTAAGAGGCAGTTCTAGAACTGCGCTGTCCAAATACAGCAGCCGCTACCTGTATGTAGCTGTTGAGCATTTGAAATTGGTTAGTCCAAACTGAGATGTGCTCTAAGTGTAAAATATACACTGGTTTTGAAGACTAGGGACAATAAAAGGTTAAATATCTTCTAATTTTTTGTATTGATTACATGTTGAAATGTTAACATTGGGAATATTGGGTTAAAGAAAAACATACAATTAAAATGAATCTTGTCCGGGCACAGTGGCTCATGCCTGTAATACCAGCTCTTTGAGAGGCAGCGGTGAGTGGGTCACCTGAGGTCAGGAGTTCGAGACCAACCAGAGCAAAACTCTGTCTCTACTAAAAATACTAAAATTAGCCAGGCCTGGCGGTGTGTGCCTGTAGTCTCAGCTACTTGGGAGGCTGAGGCAGGAGAATAGCTTGAACCCAGGAGGCAGAGGCTGCAGTGAGCCAAGATTGCACCACTGTATTCTAGCCTGGGCAACAGAGTGAGACTCATCTCAAAAAAAAAAAAGATCTGTTTCTTGTGGGTTTTTTTTTTTTAATAGGCTTACTAGAAAAGATAAAATCACGTATTGTTCACATTTTATCTCTCTTAAGACAGTACTGTTTTAAGAACTTAGAGCTTTGAGGAAGTGTAATATTAGAACCAAATCTGTTTACCACAGTAAGCTTATGGGGAGTTACTTGAGATCTTAATAAAAAATTATAATCTTTGGCAGCCTTTATTAAGATTTTGTGTTCTTATTCAGTAATTGTAGAATACATATGAGAAAAGCTAAGCGCCAACAAACACAGTGGTGAGATGGTTGCTGACTTTACATGGCACTTTAGCAGGTAATTTCAGTTTGAAAGGGCAAAATATATAAATCATAGTTCCGCATTAACCAAAGCACAGTGATCAGATAACTTTGACCATTCCATTTTTTCTTAAAGACTGCCCTAAATCTGTAGCTGCTAATACAGTATTTGTCACAGGCATAAAACTTGCAGTTACTATCATTCAATTAAGATTCTTATCTATACAGATTTACAAGTCAGAAACCTTTAAAATAAATTGGACTAATGGAATTTTGGCTCAAATATTTAGTCGCAACATGGAAACATTAAAGCAAGGAATATGAGGTCATTGTAGGGTTTTAAAATGGCTACTGACTGACATGAATTCAAAGTTTCAAACAGTCTAAATTCTAAAAAGTTACCTTTACATGCTTTTCCTCCTGAATAACCACTCTTAGAATTCATACATTCATGTCTTCAGGTAAAGAAAACTGAATTTTAAATATTCGAGGCTGGGTACAGTGGCTCATGCCTGTAGTCAAATGTAAGAACTTGAGTACAAAATTTGAAAACTGCATGGGGAAATGTGTTTATCATGCATCTCTTGATAGTCTACTGAAAATTGTCTATTAAGTAAAACTGTGGTCTGTAAAACAAGCAAAAAAAAACCCCATATTGATAACTTCCTTGCGTAATGTAAACAATTTTTTAGGTTTTTTAAGGTACATCTAGATTTACTGGTAATGTATAGAAGTCAATTTTATGCTGGGCACGTGGCTCGTGCCCGTAGTCCCAGTACTTTGGGAGGCCAAGGCGGGTGGATCACGAGGTCAGGAGTTGAAGACCAGCCTGGCCAACATGGTGAAACCCTGTCTCTACGAAAATACAAAAATTTAGCCAAGTATGGTGGCACATGCCTGTAATCGCAGCTACTCAGGGGGCTGAGGCAGGGAATTGCTTGAACCTGGGAGGCAGAGGTTGCAATGAGCCAAGATCATGCCGCTACACTCCAGCATGGGTGACGGAGCAAGACTCCATTTCAAAAGAAAAAAAAGTCAATTTTACCCCCAAGTATTTCTACTTCCTAAACCATTAGCAAAAGACTCAAACAACTTGACTAAACTATTGGACCTCCAGTGTTACCTTCCCAACATAAAAATCTGAAAAACTTTGTAATCACTATAAAAAATAAATTGAAAAGAGAATAAATTCCCAGGTAAAAGGATTTACAAATTTTGGAACTATTATGCTTTTATTACCAGAATGTACTAAACATTGATCCTTTAGTAATTCTGCAATATTGTCTCAGACTCCCACAAAATTTCAAAACAACTCATCTGTTAGATTTCCATAACATTTATTTGGCGTAAACATGGTATCATTGCTGTTGTTCATAATAGTATAAAATATTTAGCTTTGATGGTTCAGATGTAATAAAAAGAAATGACTAAGTTTGGGCCTGAGATAAATGTGGTAAAGCAAGAACACAGATACCCTGTAATGATGAATGAGTTTCAGAGCGTTACTGAGGACCTGAAAACTTGCTGCACACTTTGAAGGCTTTGTTGGCTGAAAGAGGTGCCTTTGGAATCCCACTCCTAGCTCTTTTTTGAAGATTTGAAAAGAATTAGATAAGGGCCATGGGGACACAGAAGGTCACCCCACTTCTTTTCAGTTTGGCTACAGCATTGGAGTCATCAGTGCTCCTGAGACAATCACAAAGGACTTTCTCAATTATACTTTGAAAGAGAGGTTAGAAGACTCTCCGTCTGAGGTGTTGCTCATGTACCCTTGGCCCTTGTCTGTGGCCATCTTCCCCAATGATGATATGATTGGCTTCTTTCTGTTGCACTCTTTGTCGACCACTTTGGCAGGTGCAATTCAATGCTTATCAATTTGTTGGCTATCACTGGTGGCTGCCTCACTGGATTCTGCAAAAAAACTGAGTTGATTGAAATGCTGATCATGGGCTACTTGGTTACTAGCTTGTTCTATGGACCCTGCACAGGTTTTGTGCCCATGTACATTGGAGAAATCTTGCCTACTGCCCTTTGGAGTACTTTTAGTGCTCTCAACCAGCTGGGCATCATTGTTGGTATTCTGGAGGCCCAGATCTTTGGTCTGGAGTTCATCTTGGGGTCTAAAGAGCTAAGCCCAGCGATACTGGGCTTTACCATCCTTTCAGCTGTCCTGTAAAGTGTAGCCCTTCCATTTTGCCCTACAAGTCATAAATTTTTGCTCATTAACAGAAAGGAAGAGTACTAATGAGACCCTCCAGCAATTGTAGGAGACTCAGGATGTGTCCCAGGACATCTGGGAGATGAAATATAAAAACGCTAGGATAGTACAAGAAAAGCAAGTCCCTGTGCTGGAGCTCTTTACCCAGCTACTGACAGCCCACTGTCATTTCCATTGTACTCCAGCTCTCAGTAGCTCTCTGGAATCGATGTTGTCTTCTCTATTACTCAATGAGAATCTTCAAGGACGCAGGTGTTGAGAAGCCAATCTATAGATTAGTGCAGGTCTGGTTAATACTATCTTCTTTACTGTAGTCTTTCTGGTTGAAAGGGCAGGAAGGACTTTACGTATGATAGGTCTTGGAGTGATGGCTTTTTGTTCTGTCCTCATGACTGTTTATTAAAGGATGAGTATGGTGAATGAGCTTTGTCTGTAGTGGGGTTACCTTGGTCTTTGTGGCCTTCTCTGAAGTTGGACCAGGCCCCATTCCCTGGCATACTGTGGCCACACTCTTCAGTTTGCAGTAGCAGTGGCAGGTCGCTCCAACTGAACCTCCAACTTTCTAGTTGGATTGCTCTTCCTGAAAAATTATTATCTAGTTTAAGTGTGTTGTTGCTTTAGGGACATGTCATGCTTATACACATCTGTTAACCATTTGACCTTGGTACTGTGTCAGGTTCCCTTAGGGGAACTGAATCTTTGCAGTAGAACACATTTGAGATAGTTATGAGTTAACTGGGCACAGTAACAGCACAGTTCCCAGCAATCCAAAATACTATACATACTTCACTAAAGCAAATCTAATGATTCCATTGCCTTCATTTCTAAAATTTGAATTGGACTTAAGAGCAGCCGGTTTTTAAGGATTAAAAAGTAACTTTAATGCATTGTAGACCTATACACAAAAAAATCTTTGTAACTTTTGTGCTTAATTTTCATTCTTAAAAAATGTAACTTTCAAATGCAAGGAGCGCTCGGTTTGCTGTGAGGCTAGACAAAGAACACATGATACAGAATTTCCCATTACCACCACCCCGCCCCTATGAGAAGATTGCCTTTTAATTAAGAGACTTTTAGAACTAGTGATTTTAAGTTCTACTCTCATCTTTTCCAAAGACTAAGTCTTTATTAGTAAACTTGTCATGTAATTTGACATGGCAGTTCCTTGCTCAGCTGCTCTAAATAAGTTGGAAATTAGGTGGTCTCTTAGTTTGGGTAAAGTCAGTGCTATTGCCAGTAATATATATGATAATTGAAAGCCCTTAAAGTGGTTCAGATTATTTGCCCAAATACTCCATAAAATTTTCTGAGAGTTTTGTTTTTTTTTTTTTACCTTCGGGTGTATATGTGATTGCTATATTGTAAATACCAGTTCCTGAAAGACTGTTTCTGTAAACAGAATGATGCAGCACAAAGTGAAAAGGTTTTCCTCTTATTCCAGCGTATTCTTGCCTTCAAAGAGTAGTCTGTTACATCTTGTCTTGATGTTTAAGGTTTATTCTTGGGTGGAAAGCTTAACTGGGTAGTAATTTCCAAATGTTCTTTATAACCACTCTATATATCATTAGCAATTTTTTTTTCATATTTTATTGTATCTTTTTCTGTTAAGCACTTTATGCTTTTTAGTCTTTTGCATTTAGAAAGTAGTTTAGAACTTCTTTCACTGTTTAAAGCCATGTGAAAACTGATAGAGGATAATGAAAAGGAGTGTACATTATTTTGTATTTAACTTACTGTTTTGTGGTATGTGTAAACAAAACATTAGAAATATATTGTCTTTTTGTAATAATACTCTTTGACCTCATTTAAAGTGATCTGCCATGAGGTATCAATGACCAAGTTTATGTTTATTCTAATGTGTTTTATTCTGATACCTAAGGAATTTAGCCAACTTTATTTCTATCATCAGATGATCTCAGAAAACAATGTTTTATCTATATTACTGCCTCTTTTCAATATTTAAGAGAATAATTGTCTTCTGATTTCTGCTGAGCCTAGTAATACACTAAAGGCCTAAAAAAGTGAGTAACTCTTTCCTATCATTCGGGGTATTTGGATAGCCCATTCAAGATAATGGTAGTATGAAAATGAATCATCCCAGCTTTTCTACCATATCTAAATTTTGAATAATTAATTTTTACCTGCAAGAAGTTCACATGTTTTCTTAAAGTAGTCACTATTTGCATTAATCCTGTATATTCAGTGAATGTGAGGTCATATTTGGTATTGCATTAGAGGTAGTGTTGGTCACTGGTCTTGCCTCTGTGAACATTATTTTTATTTGTAAAATGAGGGAATTGGTTTGTTATGATGGGAAATGAGTCTGTTTTCTGGGTCCTGAGAAAGTTGCTTCATTCATGGCAGTATTTGGGATAACTGAAATATTTTTTTTTCCAGGTATTTGGTGTCATGCTTTGTAGTTAATGTTTAATGCTTATATAATTTTAAGTTATTACATAATTTTTATTGGTGTATATTTATAGGTACTAGGTTTTGGATTCTCGCTAAACCAATAGGATGGTATTCTCTCTTAATATGTTATTGCCTGTAATGGCCAAGTAGATATACCTTAAAGTAATATGAAAGGTTTTATATGTATATTAAAATGTATGTGTACTTTTAAATCTGTAAAGGTTATCTGGAATTTTTACTGTGTTAACTTCAGAATTATATGGGCATTATGACTTTTTCATTGTACAACAAACATATTCATAAATGTTGGAATATAGTTGTTTCTTGACTTGTGATAGGGTTATGTTCCATTAGACCCATTGTAAATTGAAAATCCCATAAGTTGAAAATGCATTTAATACACCTAACCTAGTAAACGTCGTAGCTTAGCCTAGCCTATCTTAAATGTGTTCAGAACACTTAACATTGACCTATAGCTGGGCAAAATCATCTAATACAAAACCTATTTTATAATAAAGTGTTTAATTAATCTCACATAACGTTAGCCCAGGATAATACCAAAATACGAAATTTTGAGGTACAGTTCCTACTGAATGTGTATTGCTTTTGCACCATTGTAAAGTTGAAAAACTGTAAGTCAAATCATTGTTAAGTTAGGCTGTTTATATTACATATATTTGGGATTTTTTTAGTGGCCCTTTTTAAAAAGCTGTTTATTATTTCTGATCATTGTGAGTGGGGATAAATGTGGGAAGAACCACGTCTCTACTAAAAATATAAAAAGTAGTCAGGCTTGTTGGCGCACACCTGTAGTCCCAGCTATTCGGGAGGCTGAGACAGGAGAATCACTTCAACCCGGAGGCAGAGGGTAGATCATCCCACTGTTCTCCAGCCTGGGCAACAGAGCAAGACTCTGTCTCAAAAATAAGTAAATTAATAAATAAATGTACACCGAGCTGATACTGGGATTTCAGGTACTGCAGTTAGCATGAATGATGTGTTTGGGGTAAATCAATTTTATTTTCTTAAGAAAAATCTGAAAATCTTAATTTACGTTCTAGCTCCTGTAGTCAAAATATTTTTTCTTTTAGAATTTCAGTGTTTTTGCTGCAACTGCCACTAATTTTGCATTTAAAAGAACAAAAGAGGAATGTATTTTTCAAAGGAGTGAATGAGGTTAAAATCTAGATTTTGAATGATATAAATATGCAACTGATTCAATTGTAGGATATTATTAAATTTTTTTATTTCTAAATATCTTTCCTTCATGCATTGTAGTTCTTACAGTTCCAGTAGCTTTCTAAGAAAACATTTCCATGTTTACATATTTGTAAAGTATGCATAAATAATGTAGAATAATTTGGGATTATCTCAACTTTACATTGTATGTCTCAATTTCATCAAGGTCATAGCTAGCTCGGTCAATAGTTTTCACAGGTATTAAGCCATTTGGAATTTGCCACTTTTTTCTGGGGAACCTGTTTTAGTTTAGTTTAGTTTACAGCATTTAGAAATAGAAGGTAACTTTATAGAAGTAACACCGATATCCCAGTCTGCTTGTCCTGAATATAATTAATAATATTAGGATGTAAGTGATACTAAGGTGGTTTTTATTATTTTTTATACACCGTGTGCTTTTACTTTTTATTTAAACTACAGCTAAAAACCGACTTTTTAACTAAAATTGAATGACATTTATCTTAATGCCCTGTTTTTGACCAAATCATACTCAGAAGATGTTATTATGTCCCAATCTAAAGAATCCTTTGAGGATTAATTTTACTTACACATGCCATTTCAGTTTAAGTTGCCTTACTCTGTCTATTACTTTATTCTTGTCAAATCTAAGCTTTATCATGTTTGAATTCTTTCAACACTGAATCTGTGATGTAAAAATGTATGATGTGATACAAATTTTATTCATAATAAACTAAGTTATAGCCTATTGCAACCTGTAAAACATTTCTTGTAAATTACCTAATTTATTTTTTCATTTATGTACAGTTTCTTATGTAAATTTGAAAAATATTTGCCATGGTGCATTCTGTAAACATTCCCATATTCTTTTCCTTAATGCTTATTTGCATGAAAGTAACTTGGGTTTTGCTTGTTTCTGTTTGTTGGATAGCCATTAAACCAACTTCAGTATCTCTGTATTTTTCTGTAGCTTAAGTTTCTAATTTTGCTTATATTCTAAATAGATGTTACGACCATACTTTTTATTTTCTACTTTCTAAATAAATTCTCTAAGTTGTTTACTATGTGTACCTTTTTATTTACCTTACATATTCCCACATTTTCACTTTGATTAAATGTAAGGTTGTAGTTAATTCCGTGAGAGTAAGAACTTTGTAAAGTCTTGTTCACCTCTAGGTCCCCAGCACCTGGCACAGAGAAAGCATTTGTGAGATTTAAGAATTGCATTTATTAAGATGTGAAAAGCTTTCCCCCCCAGCCCTACCCCTTGAAATGAGAGACCATGTTATCCTTCATCAGAAATGAATGTTGTTGGCATTTTTGTTTTGTGGGGGTTTTCCCAAGACAGTCTCTCTGTTGACCAAGTTGGAGCGTAGTAGTGCAGTCATAGCTCACTGCAACCTTAGCCTCCCAAGTAGCTGAGACTACAGGCATGCACCACCATGGCTGGCCGGAGTTTTGTTTGTTGTTTAGGTGTTTTGTTTTGTTTGTGTATGTGGTGGGGGGTTGGAAATGGGGTTTTGCTATGTTGCCCATGCTGTTCTCAAACTCCTAGGCTCAAGCGATTTACCCACCTTGGCATCCCAAAGTGCTGGAATTACAGGCTTTATGGGGTATGGAAGATATTTTGATACAGGCATGCAATGTGAAATAAGCTCATAGAGAATGGGGTATCCATCGCCTGTTAAGTTTGTTTAAAAAAAATCATCTTAATATGTGAGGTGGTAAATTGGAAATTTGACTGCTGTGTTTTCAAACGGTATGGTTGTCTTAACTCCTGGCATAGTTTTCATATGATATTATTTTCTTTACTTGGAGCATATAGGAATGGTTGAAAACATGAACATGACTACCATATGACATGTGAAGTATATATCCTTTATTTTTACAAAAAAAATCAGTAAGCAGGAACTAGGATGAAAAAAATAGAAGATCTGGACTAAAGGAGAACATGATGTGGTATGAAGTAAGAGATCTGAGCTGTAGTTTAGCTCTTCAAATATAAGTACTGCTGCCACAAGCACTTCGAAATAAGCTCCTAAAGAGCAAACATTCAAGGCTACAACACTTAAGTCCTTCATTTAAATAAATTTTCCAAGTGGGTAAAAGTCTGTACTGGAGTCAATACACGGTGCTATATAAATTTTGAAAGCGGCCAGGAGCGGTAGCTCACACCTATAATCCTAGCACTTTGGGAAACCAAGGTGGGTGGATCACTTGAAGCCAGGAGTTCAGACCAGCATTGCCAGTGTGGCAAAACCCCATCTCTACGAAACTTAAAAAATTAGCCAGGTGTGGTGGCGCACACCTGTAGTTCCAGCTAGTCAGCTGAAGCATGAAAATTTGCTTGAATCTGGTAGGTGGAGGTTGCAGTGAGCCAAGATCGCACCACAGCTCTACAGCCTGGGCAACAGTTAGACAAAAAAACATAAATTTTGGGCCAGGTGCGGTGGCCCATGCCTGTAATCCCAGCACTTTGGGAGGCTGAGGCGGGCAGATCACGAGGTTAGAAGATTGAGGCCATCCTGGCTAAAATGGTGAAACCTCGTCTCTACTGAAAATACAAAATACTAGCCAGGCATGGTGTCACATGCCTGTAGTCCCAGTTTCTCAGGAGGCTGAGGCAGTAGAATTGCTTGAACCCAGGAGGCGGAGGTTACAGTGAGCCGAGATCATGCCACTGCACTCCAGCCTAGTGACAGAGCAAGACTCTGTCTCAAAAAATAAAAATTTTGAAAGCAAGATGTCTACGCTCTATGATACATTCCTTAATGAGTGTTATGTGTATTAAGCAAACCTTAATGTTTCTACATCTAAAAATCTATTGATCAATTTCTATGGTAATACTTTTTAAGTTCCTGTTTTAAGATATGCATCTGGTATTGGGGGGTGGAGAGGAGTAAGATTTGACGTTTTCCCTAAAGTAAACCTGGAAAACCTGACTTGCTCCTGGAACTTTACATCCTTTTCATAGAAAGTTAGTACTTTTTGATACTTCTTAATGTTACCCAGAGGTGAACAATACCCCAGAAGTGGCAGCTGACTGCATGTTTAGGTCAGTAGGTGCTCATCCCCAGCCAGGGCTTTAAGAATAACCTTTACAGCTTCTGGAAACGGTAGCAAAAATTACCAAAACCATGAAGGAATGTTCTTTTTGATTTAAGCTCACTATGCTTATTTTTCTCTAGCAAGAGTTTGGAGTCCAGCTACCCCAGATTTCTTTGAAAAACAAACACAAAACCTTAAATGATACCACTAAAATAATTCAGGCACCTGGACTTGAAAAAAGTAACTTGGCCCTCCATCTGCATATTCAGCCAACTGTCGATAGAAAGTATTTGAAAGAAAAAATACTATGAGAAAATAATATATGGGAGCTTAATGAGAACACATGGACACAAAGGGGAATGACAGAAACTGGGACCTACTTGAGGGTGAAAGCTAGAAGGAGGGACAGGATCAGAAAAAAATCTGTTGGGTACTAGGCCTAGTACCTGGGTGATGACATAATGGGTACAATGAACCGCTGTGACGTGAGTTAACCTATATAACAACATGTACCCTGCAGCCTCAAAATTTAAAAAAATAATGCAAATAAAAAATACAGTATAACAACTATTTACAATGCATTAGGTATCATAAATAAGGATTTTAAAGTATATGGGAGTTGCCTAGCAATAGGACTCGGGGGGGAAAAAAGCATATAGGAGGATGTGTAGGTTATATGCAAATCCTACGCCACTTTATACAATGGACTTGAGCATTTGTGAATTTTGGTATTAGCAGAAGTTCCTGGAACCAGTCTTTCATGGATAGACAATTGTATGTGTCGTGTAGCAGTTTTTTCAGTTGTCTCATTTTAACAATTTGAATAAAATACTCTGACACCATGTGTTTTCACATTTCCTAAAGCACCTTTGCAGGTTTTCAGGACAACCATTTAATACTTCAAAAATGATTTCAGTGAATTTGTAGTCTTGCTGATTTTTGTTTAGCTTTGGGTTTGGACCTATTTATAATCAATTTTATTGAGGTACAGCTTATACAGTCATATTTTAACTGTACACTTAAATAAGTTTGATAATTGTACATATCCGTGTAACCACCACTCCAGGGTATTTGCATCATTCCAAGTTCCTTGGCTTCCATCCTAGTCAGTCCCCTCCCATCCCTATCCCTAAGCAGCCATTGATTTGTTCTGTCACTAGGTAAAATTTGTCTTTTCTAGAGTTTTTACATAAATGGGCCAATACAGTAGGTACCCCCAGTCTCTCTCTCTCTCTCCCGGCCCTAGACTTTACAGAGCTACTGTCTACTTTCTGTCCCTATAGATTTGCTGTGGTGTGTACTCTTGGGTCTGGCTGCTTCCTCTCAGCCTAGTGGTTTTGAGGTTAATCCATACTGTATCAGTACTTCAGTCCTTTTTACTGCTCATTAATAGTCCATTGGGTGAATATACTATAATTTGTTTATCCATTCACTTGTACATTTACATGCAAGTCTTGGGTGGACATATGTTTTTGTCTGGGATAAATAGTGAAATTGCTGGATTGTATGGTAATTCTGTAAGAAACTGGAAAACAGTTTCCAAGAGGTTTCATTTTACATTCCCTCCAGCAGTGTCTGAGAGTTCCACTTCCTCTGTATTCATGTGAACAATTAGTATCATCCATCTTTTAAATTGTAGCCATTCTTATGTTTGTGTCCTTTTGCCTGTCTGTGGTTTTAGTTTGTGTTTCCTTGAGTACTGATGACATTGAGCACCTTTTCAGATCCTTATTGGCCTTTCACATATATCTTTTATAAAGACAAAGTCTCTTGCCCATTTTTCATTGAGTTGTCTTGTTACTGACTTGTAAGAGTTCTTCATATATTCTAGTTAGAAGTTTTGTTGGATATATATTTGAATAGTTTCTCCAAGTTTATGGCTTACATTTTTTATTTTCTTCATTCTATTTTGAGGAACAGAGCTTCATTTTGTTGAAGTCTAGCTTCTTAGACTTATACTTCTTGTGTCCTAGGAAATCTTTGCCTACCCAAGATCATGGACATTTTCTCCTGTTTAATTCTAGGCAATTTGTAGTTTTAATTTTTGTGTTTCAGCCTCTAATAAGTCAATCTTTGTATATGGTTTGAGGTAAGGGCCCAGGGGTTTTTTTGCATGTGGATTTACAGTTGTTTCAGTATCATTTGTTGAAAGTATCCCTTCTTTTTGGTTGTGTGGGTCCAGAGACTGGAGGAAGACAGGGATTAAAAAGGACAGGAGGGCCGGGCGCGGTGGCTCAAGCCTGTAATCCCAGCACTTTGGGAGGCCGAGGCGGGTGGATCACGAGGTCAAGAGATCGAGACCATCCTGGTCAACATGGTGAAACCCCGTCTCTACTAAAAAAAAAATACAAAAAATGAGCTGGGCATGGTGGTGCATGCCTGTAATCCCAGCTACTCAGGAGGCTGAGGCAGGAGAATTGCCTGAACCCGGGAGGCGGAGGTTGCGGTGAGCCGAGATCACGCCATTGCACTCCAGCCTGGGTAACATGAGTGAAACTCCGTCTAAAAAAATAAAAAAATAATAAAATTAAATTAAAAAAAAAAAAAATGGAGCAGGAGGAAACTTGTGGGTGTGGTAGATGTATTCATTATCTTCACTGTGATGTTTTCACATGGCTACATATAGCAGAACTCATCAAATTGTCTTTTTTTTTTTTTTCCTCTCTAACTCATCAAATTGTCTTTTTTTTTTTTTTTCCTCTCTGTGGCCCAGGCTGGAGTGCAGTGGTGCAATCTGAACTCACTGCAATCCCCGCCTCCCAGGTTCAAGCAATTCTCATGCCTCAGCCTCCCAAGTAGCTGGGATTACAGGCCCCCGCCACCATGCCCAGCTAAATTTTGTGTTTTTAGTAGATATGGGGTTTTATCATGTTAATCAGGGTGGTCTGGAACTCCTGGCCTCAGGTAATCCACCCACCTCAGCCTCCCAAAGTGCTGGGATTACAGGTGTAAACCACTGTACCCAGCCCAAATTGTCTTTTAAATATGTGTGGAGTATTGTACATTGATTATACCTCAATAAAGCTCTTCTAAGAAGATACAAAATAAACATTCATACTTGTGTCAACAAATTCAACTTCTCACCTTGGTTGTGAAATTTATGATATGACCCATTCTGGGCAAGCAAGTCAAACTAAATTATTTGACATTCTGTCTTCTCTTGGGTTCATTTCCAATATGCTATTTTATTTATTTATTTAGAGAGCATGTCTGGCTCGGTCTCCCAGGGTGAAGTTCAGTGGCATGATCTCGGCTCACTACAACCTCCGCCTCCCGGGTTCAAGCAATTCTCTTGCCTCAGCCTCCCAAGTAGCTGGGATTACAAGTGCACATCACCATTTCTGGCTAGTTTTTGTATTTTTAGTAGAGGCAGGGTTTTGCCATGTTGGCCAACTCGTCTCAAGTCTCAAACTCTTGACCTCAAGTGATCTGCCCACCTCAACCTCCCAAAGTGCTGGATTATAGGTGTGAGCCACCGTGCGCAGCCCCATGTTACTTTAGTCTAAACTCTTCTCAATGTTGTGAAGGAAAAAGACCATCCTGAATCTTTTTTATTTTTTTGAGACAGGGTCTCACTCTGTCACCCAGGCTAGAGTGCAGTGGCACAACCATGGTTCACTGCAGCCTCAAACTCCAAGTCTCAAGCTATCCTTCCATCTCAGCCTCCTGAGTAGCTGGGACCACAGTTAACGCACCACCATACCCAGCTAATTTTTTTAATTTACTTTTTGCAGAAATAGGGTTTCCGTATGTGACTCAGGCTGGTTTCAAACTCCTGGGCTCAAGTGATCTGCCCACATTAGCCTCCCAAAATGTTAGGATTGCAGGCATGAGCCACCTTGTCTGGCCCTGAATCTGTTTTTTGGTTTTTTGTTTTCTTTTTGGAGACAGAGTCTCACTATGTTGTCCCGGCTGGCCTCCTAACTCCTGAGCTCAAGCGATCTCACCTCCAACTAGCTGGGACTACAGGCATGCCCCACCACACCCAACTATCCTGACTCTTAAAGAGACTCTTAGTCTAAGAGCAAATTTCAAATGAGAGGTGCCCTAGGATTTTTCACATATCAAGAGTCAGTGACTAGTCAAGCTTGGGAACAGAGAATCGGAATCTCACAGACTGCTGAATCAAATTCAATATTTGTTTACAGGGAGGGAAAAGAAGTCCAGAGAACTCAACTAGATTGTCCTAGATCACACAGCAACTTATTAACAGAATCAAAATTCAACCCAAGGTGTCCTCACCTCCATCCCAGTCTTTTTTTAATACACTTTGTGTTGGACAAGTGGCGTATGGCACCAGAATGTTATCCAGATACATAAATAATTTGGAGCTGGGCACAGTGGCTCACACGTGTAATTCCAGCTTTTTGGGAGGCCAAGGCAGGAGGATTGCTTGAGCCCAGGATTTCAAGACCAGCCTGGGCAATATAGTGAGTCCTTGTCTACAAAAAATTTAAAAATTAGCTGGTGATGCCTGCTTGTGAACCCAAGAAGCGTAGGTTGCAGTGAGTCCAGGTTGCACCACTGTACTCCAACATGGGCAGCAGACCGAGACCCTGTCTCAAGAATAATATCATAAAAAATCTGGTTCTAACAAGAAAGAGCAATCAATACAGAAAAAGCAGGACAATTTAAGTAAATGGGGAAAAAATCAGAAAAATGAGAATATAAATGGGCCAAACTTGCCAATTGGAGACTAATTGGCAACACTAATCAAAGGACAGCTTATGTCGCTATGACAAGAAGAATAGGCTGGGTGTGGTGGCTCACGCCTGTAATCCTAGCACTTTGGGAGGCAAAGGTGGGAAGATCACTTGAGCTCAGGAGTTCAAGACCAGCCTAGGCAGCATGGCAAAACCTGTCTCTACAAAAAAATACAAAAATTAGCCGAGAGTGGTGGCACATGCCTGTAGTCCCAGCTGCTCAGTCGGCTGAGGTGGAAGGATGGCTTGAGCCTGGGAGATCAAGGCTGCAGTGAGCCATGATCACGACACTGCACTCAGCCTGGGTGACAAAGTGAGACCCTGTCTCAAAAAAGATATAAACTTGAAGACAAATCCATCATTAGGAATAGACTCATTATATAATTATAAAAAGTTTAATTAACCAAGAAGACATAACTTTTAAGATACATAAGCAGTTAGTAAGATAACCAGAAAATAAAGCTAAAATGGATAAAACTTTATGACAGGAAAATGCTATCACAGTGGGAGATTACAGCACCTCTCAATTCTTGATGGGTCATGTAAACAAAAAACACAAAGTAGATTTGAACACTCCAGTTGAGTGTGCTTTAATGAACATATATTGAATTCTGCATCCAGCAGTAAGAGGATATAGGAACACACGGAACATTTACCAACACTGCTTCCATGCAGGCCATGAGGACTCAATAAATTTCAGAAAATAAGGCCACATTCTCTGAGTACATCACAATTAAGTGACATGACAATAACAAAAAGATAAATTTTAAGTCTACATATTTGCTGAGAGGCTGCGTAGAGTAATGGTTAAAAACAAATATTCTGGGCTGGGCATGGCGGCTCACACCTGTAATCCCAGCACTTTGGGAGGCCAAGGCAGGTGGATCACTTGAGGTCAGGAGTTTGAGACCAACCTGGCAACATGGCAAAACCCCGTCTCTACTAAAAATATGAAAATCAGTTGGGCATGATGGTGTGTGTCTATAATCCCAGCTACTTGGGAGGCTGAGGCACGAGAATCAGTTGATCCAGGGTGGAGGCTGCAGTGAGCTAAGATCACACCACTGCACTCCAGCCAGGGTGACAGAGCAAGACCCTGTCTTGAAAAAAAAAATTTTATATATATATATATATATATATGTATGTATATAAACACACACACACACTATAGATAGATAGATAGGTAGATAGATAGATAGATAGATATAGATATGTATACATTCTGGAGCATGAGTTCAAATCCTACTCTGACATAATTACTAGGCATAGGTCTCGGACAAATTTCTTAACCTGTGCCTTACCACTTGCAAAATGAGGCGACTAATAGTATCTTCTGATGGTGGTCATTCATGTTCAGCAGGGAGTGTCAGTATTCCATTTTTTAGTTACGTGGTAGGATCGTGCTTGCTGGCTCCCTGTGCAGTTGAGAGAATGGGTTCATAGGATTCGCTGTGGCCGACTAGCGAGTGAGAGTTGTGTTTGGAAGTGGTGCATGCTACTTTTTGGCTGTAGCACTTAGTCACCTGTTTGAGACCCTCCAGAGCCCTCTTTTTCTGCTAGTAGAGGTCAGCAGCATTCAGAATAGTGGCTGCTCTGTCAGCCTGGATCCCTAAGTGACAAAAATTAGTAAAGCTCCTTTCTCCTTGCTCCCTCACCATATAATGAAGGTCTGGAGTATAAGGAAGAAACAAACTGTTTTTTTTACACCACAGATGTAGGGGTTTGTTACCCCAGCATGACCTGGTCTATCCCAACTGATACAGAAGTTGGCACCAGAGATGGGATGCCACTGAAGAACAAAAACCTAAAATGTGTGGCATTGGATTAGAGGCTGGCAGCACGTGACAAAGAAGCTGTTATCAGAAGCTAAAAGGATGCTGTTCATTTAGGAAAAGGTGAAGCTGATAACATGATACATTGGAAGGTAGGTAATGAACCGATAAACTTGTGGCCTTAAAAGAAGCTGGCAAACATCATTAATAGCTGGTATTGGCAGCTTTGTTTCCATTTGACGATTTGCTCCAAGAAAGAGGTAGGTTCTGCATAGGACTAGCCCACTTGCAAGGAAAAGTGAAGGGGGAGAGGGATAAGGTGTTATATAAGGAAGGGATGATCATGATGGACCATGAAATATCCGCCAGGTGAGGCGGGAAATGAGGACAGCGGGAATTAATTGAAGGGATGGTGAGAAGATGGTGAATCAGAAGTCCTCATGGGTTAAGAAACTGTTGTATTTGGAGTGCCTAGAGGCAGTGAGATGGAAAGTTAAGCGGGAAGAACAGAGGTTTGGGTGGCAGAAGATTAAAATCACAAGAGGAGTAAGAAAGACAGTGTTCTCCATCGAAACGATCTCAGCTTCTTTCTCAGGTTTTTTTTTTTGTTTTTTTTTTTTTTTTTGAGACAGAGTCTCACTCTATTGCCCAGGCCGGAGTATAGTGATGTGATCTCAGCTCACTGGAACCTCCACCTCTCAGGTTCCAGTGATTCTCATGCCTCAACCTACCGAGTAGCTGGGATTACAGGTGCCTGCCATCACACCCAGCTACTTTTTGTATTGTATTTATTTATTTTTTTAGTAGAGACAAGGTTTCACCATGTTGGTCAGGCTGATCTTGAACACCTGGCGTCAGGCGATCCACCCGCCCCGGTTTCCAAAGTGCTGGGATTACCGGCATGAGCCACTGTGCTGGGATTACAGGTGTGAGCCACTGTGCTGGCCTTCCTCAGCTTTTGTCCAACGTTTCTGGAATCCTTCCTGTGTGGCAGAAATTAAAAAATAAAATAAAATTTAAAAAGCTCTGCCAAACACAATGGCTATTACAAGCAGCTAGAATTCTTTTTTTTTTTTTGAGATGGAGTTTCGCTCTTGTTACCCAGGCTGGAGTGCAATGGCGCGATCTCGGCTCACCGCAACCTCCGCCTCCTGGGTTCAGGCAATTCTCCTATCTCAGCCTCCTGAGTAGCTGAGATTACAGGCACGCGCCACCATGCCCAGCTAATTTTTTGCAGTTTTAGTAGAGACGGGGTTTCACCATGTTGACCAGGATGGTCTCGATCTCTTGACCTCATGATCCACCCGCCTCGGCCTCCCAAAGTGTTGGGATTATAGGCATGAGCCACCGCGCCTGGCCTACAAGCAGCTAGAATTCTTGCATTGTTTTCGGGCACCTGAGTCCTCCAGGCAGGAAGCAGAGGCTCGGCTGGAGGCAGTGGGATGGGAAGGATCTAATGACCAGTGGGTCCAGAGCAGCAGCCATGCGGCTTGGTGGTCACCAGGGGATAGAAGTGGCAAACATGAGAAATGAGTGAAAAATGCAATGGCAAGATTTAGAGAGAAGTTCATAAAATGCTTCTGCTCAAGAGACAAAAAAACCAACTTCAGTACTGGGAGCCTATACTTACAGTCTGTAGAAGGTAAACGCCAAGGAATCATGGCCAGCACCCATGTGCGATGCTTTTAGGCCTGACCGAAGGCTTTCCCTGGCAGTCCTCAGGAGGACCCTCAAGCGCTGCCGTCTCCACAGGGAGTTGGAGTCAGGGACACAGTCCCCTCCAACGCGCATGCTCTGCATCTTTGTTTCTGGGTCCCTTTATCCCGGCAGAGGCCATCAGGAGGGGGAAAGCCTGAAGACACTGTTCCCCACTAACTCGTGCTTTTCTGCTCCTAGCCCTTCCTCCTCACCCTCCTCATCTTCCTTACCTCAGGGCTCAAGAAACTGCCGGAGTCTTTTACTGGGGGCTCCTTCAGTATTGAAACAACCCTGCCTGCGCTGATGGACTTGGCCCTTGCTGGGTGTGCCGTTCCATGGGGGAAGGTGGAACTGGGAATCAGTGCTTTCTCTAGTTCAGCCTCTTGCTTATACAGTCACAGCGACTGCAGTCTTAACGCTTGCATTCTGGGCTCCTGGCTTTACTGGTTACTCCGTCACCTGTCAGCTCAGCTCTCTCCCTGAGAAACATCATCAGCATTCAGCGTGCAGTCAAGTGACCAAAGAACAGGAGTAGCAAGAACTTTGCTTTCAGGCCCTGACTTCAATCACTGGCCTTGTTGGAATCTCGGGGATCATCCTCTGTTGTCAAAGAGGCCCCGAGTTCCAGCAGACACCACAGAAATGCTCAGCCATTGTCTTCCAGGTATTCAAAATACCGACCTAAATCTGCCTTTCCCAGCCGATGACAATGATACAGCATTTTAAATAGTGGGCCTCAGTCCTGGCCGCATCTTAGAATCACGCCGGCAGCTTGTAAAAATACGAATGCCAGGCCTTTCCCTAGAGCATCTGATTTTAATTTCACTGACTTAGAGACGCAATTCTGTTCCAGAAATCTCAGCTCTCCCACCCTCCAGGTACACTACCTTGACTAACTGACATCACCTTCCTGAGCCTCAGTGTCCTCATCTGTGATACAGGGGTGATAACACTTGCCCTCTGCGGGGTGCTGTGCAGATTCAGTGAAAGAAGGTGCGTGGAAGCACCCCACATGCAGTGTCTTCATTAGAATACTAACCAAGAGCTGTAATTTCAGAAGGAGCTTCCTGTGAGTCAACGGGCCTGGAAGGACTCCTGGGAAGGGGTAGACTTTGCATCTTCATGGAGGAACGCTGAGATTGGATAGGTGGACAGGCAAAGAGGACACTCTTAGTCATGGGCAACTGGGCCCCTGTCCTAGGCCCTGCACTTTTTTTTGAGACAGAGTCTCACTCTGTAGCCCAAGCTGGAGTGCATTGGCGTGATCTCAGCTCACTGCAACATCCACCTCCCAGGCTCAGGCAATTCATGTGCCTCAGCATCCTGAGTAGCTTGGAATACAGGCACGCGCCACCACACCTGGCTAATTTTTTGTATTTTAGTAGAGACAGGGTTTCGCCATGTTGCCCAGGGTGGTCTCAAACTTGGGTGATCTGCCCACCTCTGTCTCCCAAAGTGCTGGGATTACAGGCATGAGCCAGCCACCACACCCGGCCTCCTGCTCTTTAGAAGACTGTACTCTGAGGCCAGGCGCGGTGGCTCAAGCCTGTAATCCCAGCACTTTGGGAGGCCGAGGCGGGTGGATCACAAGGTCAAGAGATCGAGACCTTCCTGGTCAACATGGTGAAACCCTGTCTCTACTAAAAATACAAAACATTAGCTGGGCATGATGGCGTGTGCCTGTAATCCCAGCTACTCAGGAGGCTGAGGCAGGAGAATTGCCTGAACCCAGGAGGCGGAGGTTGCGGTGAGCCGAGATCGTGCCATTGCACTCCAGCCTGGGTAACAAGAGCGAAACTCCGTCTCAAAAAAAAAAAAAAAAAAAAAGGCTGTTCTCTGGCTTCCTCTGTCTGTTCCTTGCTCTGTGAGGCAAGGAGTCCATAGGGACCAAGTTCCATGCCCCACAGAAGCCATGTCCCCCACCTTCTGGATTATGTATCAGGGCCCAGAGCTCTTCCTGAACAGTGCAAGCCCTATTCCAATCCTCCTCCTGAGCCTGGTCCTCCAGAGTGACCCTGCTCCCAGTTTGCAACTCTAGTCCCAAGGAGTGCTTCAAGGAAGCTGTTTGAAGCCTGGGGACAGATCTGGGACTAGAGGGCTGAGTATCTACAGCAGTGCACATGAGGCCCCTCCAGGGGTGGGAACCAGGAGTGGAAAGAGAAAGGGGAAACCATGGGCCAGAGTCCTTACAAATGCTCTTGCTCCACGCCACACAAATGCCAGGGGCAGCTCTGACACCAGTGTTCATTTTGCAGCAATGCATCAAGTGGATTGTTAGTGTCAGCATTTTCTGGAATGTTTGTTTTTGTTATTAATTTAAAAATCATGAGGCTAGGCGCAGTGATTCATGCCTGTAATCCTAGCAATTTGGAAGGCTGGGAAGGGTGGTTCTCCTGAGGTCAGGAGTTTGAGACCAGCCTGGCCAACATGGTGAACATGGTCTCTACCAAAAAACATGGTATCTACTAAAAAAATACAAAAATTAGTTGGGCGTGGTGGTGGGTGCCTGTAATCCCAGTTACTCGGGAGGAGGAGGTTGCAGTGAGCTGAGATTGCACCACTGCACTCCAGCCTGGATGACAGAGCAAGACCCCTATCTCAAAAAAAAAAAAAAAGTCATACTTCTAAAGATCTAAAGTGCTAATTAATGGGACATGGGACTGGTTTATTTCCATTTAAAACAGACTCTTTTGGATAAAGGCTCATTCCCTTGGGTCTTCTCCTGCCCCATTCTTTCCTTCATCCCAGGAGGCATCTGAGCAAGGGAGAAGCTGGCAGACATCTGGCGCTGGTGGATGGGGTGGGAGTTCTGTTCCACCTGCTCTCTGAGGCTCCTGCTGACACCCTGGGCACACCTGGCCTTTGAGCACCAGCCTTCACCCTTGCTGCCTCTGCTACAGAGGTGACTGCAGCTGGGCACTCATGGATGCTTGGGCTGAATCCTCTCCTGTGGCCCAGAATGGAGCCGCTGACTCTGAAATTCAGTGGTAAGCTCCCTGCAGCTCCCAGCACAGGGCAATCCTCTCAGAAGCCTTGCTAAGTGTGCTCCCCGGCTCCAAGGCAACCTGGCATTTATGTAAACTTTTTTTTATTATCAAGACAGTGCCTGGCTCTGTTGCCCAGGCTGGAGTGCAGTGGTGTGATCACAGCTCACTGCAACCTCCACTTTCCTGGGTTTAAGTGATTCTCCTGCCTCAGCCTCCCAAGTAGCTGGGACTACAGGTGGGTGCCACCACATCCAGCTAATTTTTCTTTTTGTAGAGACGGGGTTTCACTATGCCGTCCAGGCTGGTTCTTGAACTCCTGAACTGAAGCGATCTGAAGCCCACCTCAGCCTCCTAAAGTGCTGGGATTACAGGCCTGAGCCACGGTGCTGGACTCATTTTAAACTCTTAATTCTCAGCTACTTTATTCTCTATTGACAATAAGAGAGAGAGAAAAAAGAAAAAGGGCAGAGCACTTAGTGCCAGGGTGTCAGCAGGTATTTTCACATTAAACATTGGTCTTCTCAGTCAAGGCTCACAGTCCAGTAAGACAGGCATTTGAGCAGAGCGCTCTCCTCTAACCCTAGGGTTATACACTCAATTGTGTTTCAGAAAATTCATAAATTGAAGCCCCAATCCCCAACGTTACTATATCTGGGGAGATAGCCCTAAGGAGATAATTAAGGTTAAAAGAGGTCCTCTGTTCTACCAAGCCTGCCTAATTTTTTATTTTTTATTTTTTTGAGACAGAGTCTCGCTCTGTCACGAGGCCTCAGGCTGAAGTGCAGTGGCGTGATCTCAGCTCACTGCAACCTCCGTCTCCAGGGTTCAAGCAATTCTCCTGCCTCAGCTTCCTGAGTAGCTGGGATTACAGGCGCATGCCACCACACCCAGCTAATTATTGCATTTTTAGTCTAGACAGGGTTTCACCATGTTGGCCAGGATGGTCTCGATCTCTTGACTTCATGATCTGTCTGCCTTGGCCTCCCAAAGTGCTGGAATTATTGGCATGAGCCAGCACGCCCTGCCTTTTTTTTTTTTTTTTTTTTTTTTTTTTTTTTTTTTTTTTTTTT
>NW_022437019.1:1965480-2042879 GCF_009761245.1 Sapajus apella
TTTTTAAAGAGGCTACCACTCTTTCACACTCCCCCATCCCAAAATGCAGAAAGGTAATTACAGTTCAGATGTATCAGCAAGACTGACTCAGGAACAAAAGAGTGAATGGGGTATAAGTCTATTTCCATAAACAGTGGAAATCTTCATGACAACCCTGCAAAGCCAGGATCACTACTCCTATTTAACAGATGAAGACACCAGTTCAGTGTCCTAAGAGCAGGACTCTAATCCAGTAGGATTGGTACCTCTGTAAACAGGGGAAGAGATACCGAAGAGCTCCCTCTTTCTCACTGTGTGTGAACAAAGGAAAGGTCACGTAAGGACACAGCGAGAAGGTCGCCGAATACAAGCCAGGAAGAGAGTCCTCACCAGAAACTGAATTCTCCAGCACCTTGGTATTGGACTTCTAGTCTCCCTGCAGAATAGTGAGAATGACTATCTGTTGTTTAAGCCACCTAGCAAGTAGTATTTTGTTACAACAGCCTGAGAAGACTAATATACCTAGAGACCCAAATGTAAAGCCTCCTGCGAACCCAAGCTGATAGTCGCTAAGCAGGTCTGTTACCCAGGGTCACTGCTATCTCTAGGTTTCTTGGGACCCAGTGCCCACTGGAGTTATAGTCCCCTCCCCCTTTTTTTTTTTAGACAGAATCTCACAGTGGCATGATCTCAGCTCACTGCAACCTCCGCCTCCCAGGTTCAAGCGATCCTCGTTCCTCAGCCTCCCGAGAAGCTGGAATTACAGACGCCTGCCACCACACCCAGCTAATTTTTATACTTTTAGTAGAGATGTGGTTTCGTCATGTTGACCAGGGTATTCTTGACTCAAGAACCCAGTCAAGGACTCAAGTGATCCATCCGCCTCGGCCTCCCAAAGTGCTGAAATTACAGGCCTGAGCCACTGTCCTCAGACTATAGGCCCATTCTTTTCCCTGCCCTCATCCTCTAAAACCAGGTTCCAGCTCCCTTCCTGAATTCGCTTGGTCCTTATTCCTATATTTCCCCTCGTACTCACCATATCATTCCCTTGGCTCAGGAAGTCGTCTGCAACGCAGAGAAATTCTTCAGGAGATTGTTTTCTTGCCATTTCTTTATGAATGGTTCCCACTTTGAGAAGCTTCAGATGTGACTGTAAATTTCACATGGGGGAGGAGGGGCAGGGAATGGGAGTGGCCATGCCAAGGAAAGAGGTCAAGTTTCCCCTGCTTCATCCTCCATCCTTGGGGGAAAAAACCTTTAAGGAAGAATCAAGAGCTCCTTTATGGAGCCCATCTGGCTCTGAGGAGGGGCTGGGTCATGGGCCTCAGCTGCTGCAGAGCCCCTCCCTCCTGAGTGCCCAGCTCCTTTGTCTTCCCTAGTGAGGAAACAGCTCCTGTTCCCAAGAAGTCCACTCCAGCCTCATGGCTTCATCCTAGCAACTAATAATTAGCCTAGGATTGGAGAGAGGGCTTTTCAAGGGAACAAAACCAGCATAGACTTCAGTGAAAACAACGTAGATTTTGGAATCAGACTAACAGGGCTGTGATTTCTGGCTGTGAGCCTTTCTAGGGGATCTTAAACCAGGCACTGTCATCTCTGAGCAGTGTCTTCATCTGTTAAATAGGAGTAGTGATCCTGGCTTTGCAGGGTTGTCATGAAGATTTCCATTGTTTATGGAAATAGACATATACCCCATTCACTCTTTTGTTCCTGAGTCAGTCTTGCTGATACATCTGAACTGTAATTACCTTTCTGCATTTTGGGATGGGGGAGTGTGAAAGAGTGGTAGCCTCTTTAAAAATCCTATTTGGACCAGGTGCCATAGCTCACGCCTCTAATCCCAGTGTGGGAGTCTGAGGCAGGAGGATTTCTTGAGGCAAGGAGTTGAAGACCAGCCTCAGCAACAAAGTGAGACATTGTTTCTACAAAAAAAAAAAAATTGCCAGGGTGGTAGGCTGAGGCAGGAAGATCACTTAAGCCCAGGAGTTCCAGGCTGCAGTAAGCCATGATTGTGCCACTACATTCTAGCCTTGGCAACAGAGCAAGACCTGTCTCAAATAAAATAAATAAAAATAAAAAGTCTGATTTGTCCTTTGTTGTTGTTCAAGAAGTATGCCTTCAGAAAAAGCAGACTAACCACAATTGCTGCCCAAGCACATCTTCAGAAAGGCAAACCCACCCTCCAAATGATACATTAGTGAGCAATCATTCAAAGACTAAATGTTGATGACTTTGGCAGTGGGGATTATTATTTTTTTTTTCAATGTATGCATGCATGAATGAATGAAAGGCCTTCCTTAGGTCTGGCTTGGAGGGATATACTAAGCCTTGGGGGCATTCTCAGCCCTCCTCGTATTACCCACTCTCCCTTCTCTTTGGGTTGCTTTGGAGAGAGACCCCAAGGTACTGAGACCAGAATCTTGGGAACTGCAGAACATGCCTTGCAAAGACATGGCACATCTTTCTGGCAGTCATTTCTCTGCCTGTTCTGCCAGACACTTGGTAGTGCCACTCAGGGTATGATTTGCCCTGCAGTGGAGACAGTCTGCTAGCTAGACCCACATCCTGCCCCTACCTTGTTTTGTTATTGTGAAAACAAACAAAGGGGTAGCCCAGTGGGGGACAGGGGAGGGTGAAAGAACACAATAAGGTCACAGGGCCCTGCTCTAAGTGTGTCCCGTGCATGCCATAGGGGTTGGGGGCCAGAGACAAGATCCTCCTGGTGCTCAGGAAATAGCAATGGATTTAGAGCCCCAAAAGCTGCCATTTAAGCGCTACCTCCTTACTGGCTGTGTAAGTTTGGGCAGCCAGTTTACATTCACATGTAATATGCAAGTGCTAACAGAGCCATCTCAGGGCTGGTGTGAGAAATACATTTAACATTCATACATTTATTTATTATTCATTCTAACAGTGAATGCAAAAGGACTTAGTTGAAGACTAAAGTACTAAAAACTTACCGTGGTTAAGACTTTGGCTGTGAGTCTGATGGTTGGTGTGTTTGACGGTATTACTGTCCATCAATATTCAGTGTCCTTCCCTGGAGTCAGGCTTGGTCATGTGACTTGGCCAATGTGAGCAGAAGTGCCCCATTAGTTCCAAGGGGAAGTTTAAAAACTTATTAGCAATTCCCCAGCTCTATCCTCTGCCCTAGGGATGGAGGGAGCATGTGTGAAAATAGGGCCCTGGGGAATCGGGGACCTGAGTGATTAGAATGAGCACAGCTCCCAGGCTGCTGCTTGATGGGACCCTAACAGCAGCTGGTTTAGGCCACTGGGATTTGGGGGTTGATTGTGACTGCAGCAAAACCTAGCCTGGTATCACCATACAGACGAGTACCGTTTCTTTACGCAGTTTAATAGAAAAACAACAGAAGAAAACACGCACAAAGAAAACACATAGAAAATAACAGCAAACACAACACAGGCTTGGGGAGATGGCAGGCGGGCCTCAGCTGGGTGCTACTTGTTGCTGCTCTTGGGAAGAGGCCGGTAGACTCCAACCACCACAGCGTGGTCCCTCTCATAAGGCTCCAGGGTCAGCTGCTCTTGAGGCTTCAAGTTCTCCTGCTGCAACTTCCTCACCTCAGAAGCAAACACAGCCTCGGCGGATGCAGTGGAGTCGATGCAGTTGGCCTTGATGGAGATGAGAAAGTGGCCCCCGTTGCGCAGGAAGGTGTGGGCGTTCAGGGCCACGATGCGGGACTGGTCGGGCTGGGCCACGTCGGCGAAGATCACGTCCACCATCCCGATGAGCATGCGGTACTTGAGCGGGTGCCGCGCGTCCTCCAGGACCGGGATGATGTTGGTGCGCTTCTTGGCCACGTTGACCAGATCGCGGCCTGCGCGGTGGGAGAACTCGACGGCGTAGACCAGGCCGTCCGGGCCAATGATGTCGGAGACGTGGGAGACGGTGGTGCCCGACGCGGCGCCCAGGTACAGCACCTTGGACTTGGGCTTGATGTGGATCTGGTCCACCCCGCCCAGGATGGCCGCGGCCAGCTTGGAGCGGAACGGGTTCCACGTGCGGTACTCCTGCTTCACGCCGCCCTCGGTCACCGTGACGCGCCTCTCGCCGTACACCGACAGGCCGGGAACCATGTTCAGCGTGACCAGCGCGTCCTCCGCCCCGCGGTAGATGAAGACGCCCTCGTGCCGGTGCGGCTCCACCGACACCACCATGGCGCCCTTCCTGCGGCGGCTCCTGCTCTTGGCCACTCCGCCCCGCCGCTGCCCGCCGCCGCCGCGATCCCTGCAGTCCCCGCCGCCGCGCCCCCGGCCCCGGCCACCCCCGCCGAAGCCGCGCGCCCGTGCCCCGAAGCCGCCCTTGCCCCCCGGGCCGCCGCCGCCGTCGCCCCCGCCGCCTTTGCCCGCGCCTCCGCTGCCGCCGCCGCCGCCGCCGCCGCCTCGGCCTCCGCTCCAGCCGCCCCAGCTGCCACCCCCGCGGCCTCCCCCACCGCCCCCGCGCGAGCTTGCAGCCGACTTCATGGCGCGCCCCGGGGCGAATCCGCGGGTTACCGGTGCCTCGGGCCGGGTGTCCGGGGGCTCCGGTGGCTCTGGGTGGTCGTCCCCGCGGGGGACCCGGGAGGCCGGCGGCGGCGGTGAGCGCGGTGATCGGCGGCGGGCGGCGGGGGCGGGATCGGCTCTACCGCAGTCCCCGCATCCCGGAGCCGCCCCTTGACGCAGCGGCTGTGGCGCGATTGCATCACACCCGCCCCCACGACCCCGCGGCCCGGAAGCCCGGCTTCCCAAGCCCACGTGCAGACGCAGCCTACTGCCCTCTCACCCTGCCCCATCCCCATCTCCCGCCTTCCCAGGGACCCCTGGCACTTCCCGGAGCCGCAGGGGCGGGGGCATCTCTGCCGCAGGAGAGGGGGAGGTAAACATCAGCTTCAGTCCTTGCTAGGCCACCAGCTCTGGGAATATTGATCAGCAAGGAAGTGTTGATTCTTCAGTGTGAGTGGGGATACACAGGCCAGTACCCGAAATCACAAGACACTTCAGCAAGAGCCAAAATGCCACGTTCATTCTCGAAGTCTAGTCTATGCTTCAAAAGCACGCTCTCAATCTGCAGCATTTCCTTGAGGAAAGAAAGAGAGAGAGATGGGGGGCGTGGAGGCGTGGGGAGAAGAAAACAGAAGAGTAACTGAGCAGCACCAAGTACCAATGGCCCCAATGCCGCAACGCTGAGGCCTTAGCGTTTGGTCAGCACCAGGGACAGCGATAGTAATTGGGGCCCTTTTGACTACTGCAGGCGGACTTTGGGACCCCCTCAAAAAGAGCTGAGGAAAGCGGGGCAGGTAGTGAAACAACTGGCCAGCCTCCCGTTAGTTGCAGTAAGTGCCCACTCCAGAGAAAGAGACAACGCATACCTGAAGATCTGAGCATGTACCGACAGCCAGTATATGCATTATAACTTTCGTTCCATCCTGGACCACAGCTCTTCCCGTCTCACACTCATGGATGGCAGGGCCAGCTCTGGTTTTGCCTGAGGACTGGAACGTCTCCTTAATGGGGCCCAGAATTCTATGAACTGGAATGTGAACAAGGGATCAGTGAGCGAAATGTATGATTCCTGAGGTTGAATGGTTCACACAAAATACTCTCCTTAGAGGTTTCCACGCTTGCTACGAGTTGAATGTTTTCCAAAATGATCGACTACACTTGGTGTCTGTGAGGGTCAATTTTGTGTCAATTTTACTGGGACATGGGTGCCCAGATATTTGGTCAAATAGTATTCTGAGTGTTTCTGTGAGGGTGTTTTAGATGAGATTAACATTTAAATTGGTAGATTGAGTAAAGCTGATTGCCTTCTAGTATGTGGGTGGGCCTCATCTAATCAGTTGCAGGCAGAAATAAAGCAAAATGCTGACCTTCCCCAAGGAAGAGAGAATTCTCCTGCCCAATGGCTTTTCAACTGGCACATCAGCTCTTTTTGCCTGACAACCATTGGGCTGGGACATTGGCTCTGCAGATTTGGACTTGCTGGCCTCCATAATCACGTGAGCCAAGATATATCCTACAGGTCTGTGTCTCTGGAGAACCTTGAATAATAGAGATCCTGAGACAAAGACTTGAGTCCAAATGAGGTGATCCCAGGAAGCACGAGTGGGGGTGGGCAAAAATGAGGTAGAGAAGATAGAAAGGTTAAGAAGGAACTGGGCACAGTGCCTCACACCTGCAATACCAGCACTTTGGGAGACCAAGGTGGGAGGATCGATTGAGCCCATGAGTTCAAGACCAGCCCTGGCAAAATAGTGAGACCCTGTCTCTACAAAAATAAAAAGTAAAAAAAACTTAGGCGTCATGGTGTCTACCTGTAGTCCCAGCTACTCAGGAGGCTGAAGTGGAGGGGTCACTTGGGCCTGGGAGATCAAGGCTGTAGTGAGTTCTCCTCACACCAGTACCCTCCAGCTGGGCGATCACTTGCTCCGTGTACTCTCTGAGAAACTATGTGGAAGGCGTCTCAGAATTGTTCTACTACAGGTTGGAGGCTGGGGCATTAATTCACTGTCTTAATTTGTTTTGTGTTTCTATACCTGAGACTGGGTACTTTACAAAGAAAAGGGCTTTTTTATTTTTTATTCTAAGACAAGGTCTCACTCCGTCACCCAGCCTGAGTGCAGTGGCACAATCATGCCTATTGCAGCCTTGATCTCCCAGGCTCAAGAAATCCTCCCACTTCAGCCTCCTAAGTAGCTGGGACTACAGGTGTGTGCCACCACACCAGGCTAATTTTTTATTTTTTATAGAGATGGGGTCTCACTATGTTGCCCAGGTTTGTCTCAAACTCCTGGACTCAACCAGTCTTCCTGTTTTGGTCTCCCCAGTGCTGGGATTATAGGTGTGAGCCACAGTTGCCAGCTAGGTTTCTTTTTATATATGTATGTAGAGAGAAGGAGTCTTGCGATATCATCCAGGCTGGAGTGCAGTGGTGTGATCATAGCAGCCTTGAACTCCTGGGTTCAAATGAACCTCTCACCTGCCTCAACATCCTGAGTAGCTGGGTCTTCAGGTATACACCACCATGCCTGGCAATTGTTTTCTAACTTTTTGTGGAGAGGAGGCCTCACTATGTTGCCCAAGTTGGTTTCCAACTCCTGGCCTCAAGCAATCCTCCTGCCTCAGCCTCCTGGGTTGCTGGAATTCTAGGCACAAGCCGCCACACTTGACAACATGTATACCTTTGTTTACAACTGACTTGTTTTCCATAAGATGTGCCCTGTAGTAATGATCATAATTACTACATCTGTAGTATGTATTACATACTACATCTGTGACTAGCCCTCAGTAGTAGACATGGGGCACATCAATCATTCCCATAGACTTAAAAAGTGCATGAGGAATTTTACTTATTTTCTCACACAACCATTCCAACAAATTGCCCAAGGCGTAACTAGTCATGATTGAGGTGAAACCAGAGGTAAGGCTCTATAACCCCATCCCCATTCTCATTGGTACTTTAAGCATCCATGCAGGAAGAAACTTAACCTGTTTTCTCTAAGCCATGGTCCACCTCTAAAGGTGATCGAGGGATCTGATCTCTACCCCAGTGACAGGCATAGCTATATTTGCTCAAGATGAGTTGGGCTACGATGCAGTAACATAGAACTCCTAAATCTCAGTGTAGTAATACAACTATGTTTTTTTTTTTTTTTTTTTTTTGAGTTGGAGTCTCACACTGTCGTCCAGGCTGGCGTGCAGCAGTGTGATCTCAGCTTGTTACAACCTCCATCTCCTGGGTTCAAGCTATTCTCCTGCCTCAGCTCCCCAAGTAGCTAGGTTTACAGGCACCCGCCACCAAGCCCAGCTAATTTTTTGTATTTTTAGTAGAGATGAGGTTTCACCATGCTGGCCAGGCTAGTCTCGAACTCCTGACCTCCTGATCCACCTGCTTTGGCCTCCCAAAGTGCTGGGATTACAGACGTGAGCCACTGCACCCAGCCGGTTTCTTTCTTTCTTTTTATTTTTTTCTTTTCTCTGTGTTGCCCAGGCTGGAGTGCAGTGGCATGATCTCAGCTCAACACAACCTCTGCCTCCCAGGTTCAAGCAATTCTCCTGCCTCAGCCTCCCAAGTAGCTGGGACTACAGGTGCCTGCTACCTTGCCTGGCTAATTTTGTATTTTTAGTAGAGACTGGGTTTTTACTATGTTGGCCAGGCTGGTCTTGAACTCCTGACATCAAGTGATCCGCCCACCTTGGAGTCCCCCAGTACTGGGATTACAGACTCTCACTCCATTCCCCACCATGCCCAGCCTTATTTCTTATATTTTGTGTCCATTGAGGGTCACTGTGGGGTTTGCCCCACACAGCCGCTGAAGAACTCAGGCCCCAACATCTTGTGGCTGCAACATGAGAAAAGCCTCCGCTGTACCACTGAAGAATAGAGTGCGCAGAGAACTCACAACCTTTTCATATGTTTTAGTCTGGACTTTGACGCAATCATTTCTACTCACCACGGATTGCAGCCTTAATCTCCCAGGCTCAAGCAATTCTCCCACCTCAGCCTCCTGGCTGATGACTGGCCAAAGCCCTGCCTAGCTGAAAGGCAGCTGAGACATGTGAGTGCCATAACTGCAGAACAGTCAATGTTTTGATCTAGATGTCCACTGCATAATGCCAGCTGGCACCCCTGGATCAGTAACATCCCAGATGAAATTTACCGTTGGCATGTCTGTATTTAAATTTACTCATCCAGACAAAATATAACACCTCCTTCCTAACACATGACTAAAACTCAGAATCATAGTCAACCCCCAATATATATAATATAGCTGGTTAATTAATTAGAAAAAGAGAAACGTCTCCCTTTTTCTAGCCTCTGGGCATTGGAGAGTAGCAAAAATCCCTTAGTTGGGATGTCATTATGGTTTAGTCATTACCTCTGCTGGGGGACACTTCATCTCTTGGTGGCTCAGAGTCTCACTCCATTCCCCACTGTAGAACTAGTGACTGCCATTCAGGAAATGCTCAAAAAGCTTAGCTGGACTAGTTTTGCAAAGGCCTTCTTTCCAGAATACACCTTAGAAGTTCTCTGTAATTCTTCATTTTATAGAATATGAATCTCAGATTTGGACTGGACGCAGTGGCTCACGCCTGTAATCCTAGCACTTTGGGAGGTTGAGGTGGGTGGATCACTTGAGCTCAGGAGTTCGAGACCAGTCTGGAAAACATAGGGAGACCCCATCTCAATAAATTAAAAAATTCTACAAACTATCAAATTCCTACAAACAATCTAAAATCCCCACAAAAATTACAGTGAGTCTCATTGAGCTCCCTTCAATCCATTCCATTTTATTTTTATAAGCACCATGTATGTATTTTTTATTTTTTTGTTGCATTTTAGGTTTTGGGGTACATGCGAAGAACATGCAAGATTGTTGCATAGGTACACACATGACAGTGTGATTTGCTGCCTTCCTCCCCATCACCTATACCTGGCATTTCTCCCGGTGCTATGTCTTCCCAAAGCACCATGTATATTTATGTAATTAAACTGGTATGGAAATGCAAAGCAAGCCAAACAGCAAAACAAAGCAAAAGTTTTTTTTACTTCAGATGACTCCGTGTACTCTCATTAACCAGTGAAATTTATATAATGCAACTAAGTATTTTTTTGATTTGTACAAATTTATGGGATACATGAGAAATTGTGTTACGTGTTTAATGCACAGTGATCAGGTCAGGGTATTTAGGGTATCCAGAAATTAGGGACCTGAGTACGGGACATTTTTATTAAGCATAGTCACACTACTTGGCTATCAAGGATAGAATTTGTTCCTCCTATCTTACCGTATGTTTGTACTTTTTTCTTTTTTTTTTCTTTTTTCTCTTTTATTTTTTTGAGACAGAGTCTGCTCTGTCACCCAGGCTGGAATGCAATGGCATGATCTCGGCTCACTGCAACCTCCGTCTCCCGGGTTCAAGTGATTCTTGTGCCTCAGCCTCCCTGAGTAGCTGGGATTACGGGCACATGCCACCACACCTGGCTAATTTTTAATGTATTTTCAGTAGAGATGGGGTTTTGCCATGTTGGCCAGGATGATCTGAAACTTCTGACCTCAGGTGATCTGCCTGCCTTGGCCTCCCAAAGTGCTGGGATTACAGGTGTGAGCCACCTGTGCCTGGCCTGGATATCTAGTCTTGAACCAGACAACTAGGCTCTCATCAACCATAAGTCTGAGGGTTTAGGGCCTATATATTTGTACCTTTTAACCCACTTCTCTTCATCTTCCCTCCTGCCCCTATTCACCCTTCCCAGTCTCTGTTATCTCTTTTTCCATTCTCTATCTTAGCTCCTAGCCAGGTATGGTGACTCATGCCTGTAATCTCAGCACTTTGGGAGGCTGAAGCAGGTGATCACTTGAGGCCAGGAGTTGAAGACCAGCCTGGGCAATATGGCAAAACCCTGTCTGTACCAAAACTACAAGAATTAGCCAGCTACCGAGGAGCCTGAGATGGGAGGATCACTTGAGTCCACAAGGATCACTTGAGCCTGGGAGGTGGAGGTTGCAGTGATCTGTGATGATCATGCCACTATACTCCAACCTGGGCAACAGAGCTAGACCCTGTTTCCAAAAAAAAATTTTTTTTAGCTCCCTCATGTAAGTGAGAACATGTGGTATTTGTGCCTGGCTGGTGGCACTTAAGATAATTACCTCCATCAGCTGAATATTATCTAGCCAATTTTCTAGAATAGTTAATACTGGCCATTTGGAAGCTAACATTGGCCAAGAAGGAAAGTCAAAAATGACAAGAAAATTAGCATAAAATTACATCGCAGACGCATATTAACTTCTCTGTACCATTTGTGCCCTAGTTTAAATCTGCTTTTAAAATATATTGTTTAAAAAAGTGTGGGCCAGGTGCAGTGCAGTGGCTCACACCTATAATATGAGCACTTTGGGAGGCCGAGGAGGGTGAATCACTTGAGAGGTCAGGAGTTCAAGACCAGCCTGGCCAACTTGGTGAAACCCTGTCTCTACACAAAATACAAAAGTTAGCCAGGAGTGCTGACTTTGTCACCTAGGCTAGAGTGCACTGGCATGATGACAGCTCACTGCAACCTTTGCCTCCCAGGCTCGAGCAATCCTCCCACGTCAGCCTCCCGAGTAGCTGGGACTACAGGCACACACCATCATACCTGGCTAATTTTTTTATTTTTTGTAGAGACAAGGTCTCACCACATTGCCCAAGCTTGTCTCAAACTCCTGGGCTCAAGTTAGCCACCGATCTTGGCTTCCCAAAGTGCTGGGATTATAGGTATGTGTGGGGGGTGCACGGCAACATATTCAAGTTTATGTACCTGGCATTTGAGGTCAGGCATGGAAAAATACTGAGCACCGTGTGTATGTTATTTGTGCATGGGAATGAAACTCCCTGGCTCTGAAAACAGGACAGAGAGTGGAGTGTGTGGTGTGATAAGGAACGCTGGAAACAGCCTCCTGAGAATGCAGTTTGAGTGTGTACAAGGTCACAGGTGTCTCAGTAACCCACCTCAAATGGCCATCTAGTTGATGTTTATAGTTAATACAAGCCCTTTCAATAAATACTTGGCAGATGGATGCTGGGGAGGACTCTCTCGGAAGAGCTGCCCCCTAGCTCCGCTCAGCTGGAACTGTCTGAGTACTTCATTCTTGGAGTTTACTGCAAGCTATAAGCTCTGCAACTGGTGACCCCGACGTGACCACCTTGAATTTACATGTGAAGGTGGAGTGCTTCATCAGTTTTTGGGGAATCCGGTAAGGGACAGTCCTGACCCCCATCAGGAGGACAGGATGCATGCATAAAATATCAGAGGTTAGGTTGTCATGGGTCAAGAAATGACCAAAGAGCAGAAAGTATTTTTTAAAACAGTGTAACAGCAACTTAATGCTATCCAATGCACTTCAGAGCCTGGAGCTCTGCACAAGCTTATGCTCTTAATTAGGCAGAAATGCCCTTGGTTTCCTGATCAAGGAAACTTAGACTTAAGAGTTATGGGAGCAGGTAGATTGCTGCCTGAAAAGAGGATATGAGCAAGGTCATTTGACTAATGCTACTATTTTGACCACCTGGATGCCGGTACGCTCTGTCTTGCTTCCTCTCTATTTGCCAGATTGCGGTGAGTCGAATCGCCTATCTTCTCCACCTGAAGGGAATTCAGGAGATTTAAAAAAGGAAAAACAGAAACCAGAACAACAGGGAGAGACTTCTCTCCCCTCTTCATTTTCTTCTATGGGGAATAAGGAAGAGATTTTTTCTAGTGAGGATAAGGACAGACCGGAGTCTTTTCCTCTCCCTATAGAAAAGCCATTGCCCTCCTTTCCTCCACCCTTAAAGGGACCTGCATTTGTTTGCCCAGTTCAGCCATCAGCGCCTCCCATCCCCCTTGAGGAGATTGGAGACCATGCAAGGGATGGTTCTTGTATAAGACCCTGGGTTAGCGATCAGGTGGCCGTGTCTGCTCGACAAACTTCCCTGCTGGAGGGGTGCCTCCAGAAGGAAGGAAAGTGGCTGATGATGACTATCTTCCTAATATCCAAGTTCTCACCTCCTACTTCCAGCACTGGCCTTCTTGGCCTCGTCTTTTTTCTGTTTCCCTGGAGTATAAGGGAAAGTTGCATGCTGCCTCCTGGGTTTTATCCCAGAAAGCTCTGGATTTCTTGCTGCCCACAGAGGCCTGGGGCAGGAGAGTTGCTAAGATACCATGGAGTGCCCATTTAGTCACTGGCACTCTGGGCAGATTGCCCCTTTCTGGGTTTGTGGTGATGGAGGGGAAGAGGTGACTGCAGGCAGCTCCAGCCCAGTCCTGAGAATCCTCCTCACCATGGTCACGTGCCTTAGTAACTGTGTCCGAAAGTGGCCTGCTGCTTGCTGTGCTTTTTTCTACTTCTGCCCTTCTTTGCCACCCCTCACATGTTTCAGTTGACAAGCAATTCCTTATCTTCCCTAGCTCCCTAGGGAAAGGGCTAAGAAACAGTCCATGCGCACCCCAACCCTATTAGCCTAAGGTGGGCAGTGGGGTGTGGAGCAGCCTTGAGTACAGAGCTCTGGGGGAGAAGCCCGCTAATGAGGGGTACTGTCTCATAGCCATATGTTAAATGCTAACTAGGCTGAGGTGGACGAGCTCTGCCAGTTGCCGACATCTTCAGACAATAGATGCAGCAGTCAGGAATGTTTGTTTTGCTTTTTTATGAAATGTTTAAAAACACTGTGGCTGGGAAACTTCAAAGCAGACCCCTTGCTGCATGTCTGCTCCTCCCCTGAGCCTCTCTGCTTGGGGGTGGTAAAAATAATAAAAAGCCCAGTGTATTTTCAGTACCTTTCCTAACAAGGTTGGCTCCAGGCGTAGGTGGTCTGCAGGATGAGGGGAGAGGTCTTCTCCCAGCCTGTGACCCTCTCGCCTCCTGCCTCCGTGCTCACACACACACACTTTACCACCTCGTCATTCTCTGGCCTTTTGCTGCCACTTGTAGTCTTTCTTCCTTCCTCTCAGGATAAGGGCAGTAACAGGTGGCAGGCTATTAAAAAGAGAGGCTGCCTAGGGAGCCCAGGGCAGGTGGGAAGAAACTAGCGACAGCCTTGCTTTCCCAAGCTCACTTCTAAGACATTCTAGCTAAAGGCTAATGCAGAAAAATGGCCAGAACCTAAAGACATTTTAAAACGTTTTTTGGGTTTTTTTTTTTTTTTTTTTTTTTTTTTTTTTACACACTTAGGCTAACTCAGTGCAGGTTTATTATCCTGATGACTTGCAGTCACATTCTAATGACTTTCAAAGGCCAGAAACTATGGGGAATAACCTTAAAGTATCCATCCCTTCCACCCTTAGTTTAACAGGTAGGCTCTATCTTTTGCTATTTCTATATTTTATGTGCTATTTACCTCTAAACATTTACAAAAGACCACAGATTTAATAGCTTCTCTTATCATAAAGGGGCACCGACGTGCATCCAGTCATCAGGATATGACCCTGCTACTCTTTTCTACCATTAAGCAAGGAACAGTTTCATACCCTGCTAGCTTGTGATCTTGATTAGCAAGTAGCAATGGCTGACTTTATTAGTACTATCGGCTTTCATTTACCAACCTCTAAGCTCCTGAACTTTTGACAAACTCTGGCTGTTAAATTTGTATCTGTTGGAGCCCTTGCTTCATGCCTTCACAGATGGTTCAGAAAAAAACTGGAAGAGCAGCTATAGGGTGGCAAGATGCCATGCAAAACTGGCAGCACGAAATCCAGGAACATTTTAAAACTACCCAACAGGCAGAGTTAGGTGCCCTAATATTGGCCTTACATACTTGCGCTCACCAAGACATAAATATAGTTAGTGATTCTGCTTATGCGGTGTATAGCATTACTCATTTAGATCTTGCACATGTGAAGGGCATTACTAATGAAATCTTTACTAGCTTTATTTCTTGTAGCACAAGAGCTCCTCTGTGTTCATCGTCACCATCTTTACGTCACCCACATTTGTTCTCATTCTGGTTACCTGGGTCCCATATCAGAAGGGAATGCTAGAGGTGATGCTCTTGTACAACCACAGATGTGGTTTGCAGACTTCCCTGCATTTTTCCAAGCTCAAGCTGATCCTGCTTTTTTTCATGAGAATGCTCGCAGTCTTAAACAACAGTTTCATTTAAAACTTGCCCAAGTTCACGATTATTAAAACTTGTCCTGATTGCCAAGGGCATTCTCTCTCTCCTCTTTCCTTAGGGCTTGGTGCCAACCCACAAGATCTGGTGCCTAATGCTATCTGGCAAACTGATGTTACTCAGTATCTACCCTTTGGTTGTTTTAAATTTCTCCACGTAGGTGGTGTGCGGTGGCTCATGCCTGTAATCCCAGCACTTTGGGAGGCTAAGGCGGGTGGAACACGAGGTCAGGAGTTTGAGACCAGCCTGGCCAATATGGTGAAACCCTGTCTCTACTAAAGATACAAAAAATTAGCTGAGTGTGGTGGCGCATGCATGTAGTAATCCCCGCTACGCGGGAGGCTGAGGCAGGAGAATTGCTTGAACCCGGTAGGCAGAGGTTGCAGTGAGCAGAGATTGCGCTGTTGTACTCCAGCCTGGGCAACAGGGCGAGACTCTGTCTCAAAAATAAATAAATAAATGAATAAACAAATAAATAAATTTCTCCACATTACCATGGACACTTACACAGGTTTAATACATGCTACCCCCTGGACAGGAAAAAAAAACTAAAAATGCAATTGCTCATTTGTTTAAATCTATTATGACTTTAGGCCTTCCACAAACTATAAAAACTGATAATGGACCTTGCTATCTTAGTGCTCGATTTGCGTATGCAAACACATGACGAAATCACCTAATAATACATTTCTCACAACTTACTCCTGTTGTTAAGTGACATATGACTGCATTTTGATTTTGGCCTAGTGATGCTGACTTTGGACTTCTGGCCTCCAGAATTGCCAGAAAAATAAATTTATATTGTTTTAAGCCACCAAGTTAATGATAATTTAGGAAATGTGGACATGCCCATCATGAAAGAATGTTTGCTCCACAGGGCAGAAGCTGTGGGCTGGCCAACAGCAGCATTTCCAATTTCCTTTTTGTAAGAGGGGTGTGTGGGGGGGTGCTGGGGGGTGGAATTTTAAGGCTGCACAGGCTCATGGGAGATAACACAGTCCAGAGGACATTTCAGAATGACAGAAAATCAAGTCGCCAGCAAGGTAAAATTGATCCTTATTAGTCAAGGATTCTCCATATTTACAAATTTGCCAATTCACTAAAATTCATCTGTAACTCAAACACCAATACTCAAGGAGCTTTTGGACATTTGCATAGTGGCAAAAAAGGAGTCATCCAGTGAACACGCTTCCAGCTGAGGCCAAATGAGGTAATGTCCTGCGTTCTTGTTTCAGTTCGCATACTGTAAACAACGGTTTCATGGCCTATTTAGTGCCATGTTTTTCATATTTTTGTGCTTTCTCTTGGTGATTTCACTGTTTAAATTGGTTCCAAAGGGTATACCTGAAGTATTTCTAGGTGCAAGGCTGTGATGTGCCTTACAGAGAAAATACATGTGGGCCATATGTGATGGCTCATGCCTGTAATCTCAACATTTGGAGAGGCCAAGGCTCTCCTGGGGCTCAGGAGTTTGAGACCAGCCTGGACAACACTGCGAGACTCTATCTCTGAAAAATAAAAAATACTAGCTGGTGTGACGGCATGTGCCTGTAGTCCTAGCTATTTGGATTTGAGCCCAGGAAGTTGAGGCTTCAGTGAGCAAAGGTCATCCAAGATCATGCCACTACACTTCAGCCTGGGTGCTGGGTGACAGAGTTACACCCTGTCAAAAAAAAGAAAAAAGAGAAAATACATGTGTGAGTTTAAGTTTTTTCAGGCATGAGTTATAGTGCTATTTGCTGTGAGATCAATGTTAACAAATAACAATACATATGAAATAAGGTGTCTTAAAACAAGCTTATGTATTTTTTTTTTTTTTTTTTTTGAGACGGAGTTTCACTCTTGTTACCCAGGCTGGAGTGCAATGGCGTGATCTCGGCTCACCGCAACCTCCGCCTCCTGGGTTCAGGCAATTCTCCTGCCTCAGCCTCCTGAGTAGCTGGGATTACAGGCATGCACCACCATGCCCAGCTAATTTTTTGTATTTTTAGTAGAGACGGGGTTTCACCATGTTGACCAAGATGGTCTCGATCTCTTGACCTCGTGATCCACCCGCCTCGGCCTCCCAAAGTGCTGGGATTACAGGCTTGAGCCACCGCGCCCGGCCCAAGCTTATGTATTAATCAGTTAATGAAGATGCTGTGAACAGAGTTTTACAGGAACCTAACTCTGTATTTCCCCATGGAGAAATGGTTAATATTCACTCATTCAGTATTCATGATAACTTTATTGAAATAACTGTGACAATTAACAAGGATCGACTTTATGACAATTCTAAACTTCTATGTATCTAATAACATTACCTCGAAATATTTAAAGCAAAGTTGAATAGAATTAAAAGGAGAAATAGACAAATCTAAATTCATAGTGGGGCTGGGCATAGTGGCTCATGCCTATAATCTCAGTGCTTTGGGAGGACCAGCCTGGATAACACAGGGAGACCCTGACTATAATTAGCTAGGTGTGGTGGTGTGAGCCTGTAGTCCCAGCTGCTCAGACGGCTGAGGTGAAGGCTTGCCTGAGCCTAGGAGTCCAAGACCAGACTGGGCCATATAGGGAGACCCCTGTCTTTACAAAAACAAATAATAAAATACAATACAAATAAAATGTAAAAGCATAGTGGGAAATTTTAACAAACTTTTCAGCAACTGATAGGAAGCAGATAAAAAATCTGTGAGGATATGATAGAGTTTAGACTTAGAAAAAATTCACATAATATAAAATTAATCATTTTAAACTGTATCATTAAGTGGTTTTTAGTGACAGTCACAATGTTATGCAACCATCACCATTACCTAATTCCAGAACATTTTCATCACCTTAAAAAGAAACCCTTTATTCATTAAGTAGCTACTCCCTATTCTTAGCTCACTAATCTATCTGTATTTATGAATTTGCCTATTCTGGACATTTCATACAATTTATGCATGGCTTCTTTTACTTGGCATAATGTTTTTAAGGTGTATTCACGTTGTAGACATACTTTATTCCTTTTTTTTAAATTTAATTTTTAGTTTTTTTTTAGAGATGAGGTTTCATCATGTTGGCCAGGCTGGTCTTGAACTCCTGACCTCATGATCCACCCGCCTCGGCCTCCCAAAGTGCTGGGATTACAGGTGTGAGCTACTGCACCTGGACTTTATTCCTTTTTATAGACTAATATTTCATTTTGTAGACTACATTTTGTGTATCCATTTAATCAGTTAATGGACATTTGGGTTGCTTCCATTTTGGACTATTATAAATACTGTGTGATAAACATTTGTGTGTTAAGTTCTTGAGTGAACACATATTTTCGATTCTCTTACGCATATTCTTATTCTATAGTCTGAGTGTTTGTGTTTCTCCAAAATTTATACATTAACGCTTAATCCCAAATGTGATGGTATTAAAAGGTAAGGCCTTTTGGGAGATGATCAGGTCATGAGGGGTTCAGCTTCTTGTTTTGAGACGGAGTCTTGCTCTATCACCCAGGCTGGAGTGCAGTGGCAAGATCTTGGCTCACTGCAACCTCACCTCCCTGGTTCAAGAGATTCCCCTGCCTCAGCATCCCAAGTAGCTGGGATTACAGTTGTGTGTCACCACGTCCAGCTTTTTCTTTCTTTTTTATTTTATTTTTAGTAGAGACAGATTTTCACCATGTTGGTCAGACTGGTCTTAAACTCCTGACCTCAGGCAATCCACCTGCCTGAGCCTCCCAAAGTGCTGGGATTGCAGGCATGAGCCTCGGCGCCCAGCCCACGCTCAGCTTCATGGTTGAGATTAGTGTCTCTACAAAAGATACTGAAGAAAGCTACCTAGCTAGCTAGCCCCTTCTACTATGTGAGGGTACAGCTAAAAGGCACACAATCTATGAACCAGAAAGTGGGCCCTAACCAGACACTGAATCTGCTGGTGCCTTGATCTTGGGCTTTCCAGCCTCCAGAACTGTGAGAAATAAATTTAAAAAAAAAATTTTTTTTTTTAATTTCCATAGGTTTTTGGGGAACTGGTAATATTTGGTTATGTAAGTTCTTTGGTGGTGATTTGTAAGATTTTGGTGCATTCATCATCAGTATATACTGAGCAGTATACACTGAACTTGATTTGTAGTCTTTTATCCCTCACCCCCTTCCCACCCTTTCCTCCTGGGTCTCCCAAGTCTATTGTATCATTCTTTATTTATTTATTTTGATATGGAGTCTCCCTCTGTCACCCAGGCTGGAGTGCAGTGGTATAACCTCAGCTCATTGCAACCTCTGCCTCCTGGGTTTAAGCGATTCCTGTGCCTCAGCCTCCCGTGTAACTGAGATTACAAGCGCCCGCCACCACACTCAGGTAATTTTTGTATTTTTAGTAGAGACAGGGCTTCACCATGTTGGCCAGGCTGGTCTTGAACTCCTGATCTCAAGTGATCTACCCGCCTCGGCCTCCCAAAGTGTGGGATTAAGGCGTGAGCCACTGCACTGGCCTATTGTCATTCTTATGCCTTTGCATCCTCAGAGCTTAGCTCCCACTTATAAGAACATACTATGTTTGCTTTTCCATTCCTGAGTTACCTTGCTTAGAATAATAGTCCCCAGTCCCACCCAGGTTGCTGTGAATGCCATTGATTCATTCCTTTTTATGGCTGAGTACATATATATACACAATGGAATACTGGTGTATATATATACCAGTTTCTTTCTTCCACTGTGTTCTTTTGATGTTATCATAAATGAAATTGTTCTGTCATTTTTGTGTTGTTCATTCCAAGTGTCTAGAAATACAAATTTTTATATTGAGTTTGTATCTTGCAACTCTGCTGATTTATAAGCACTAATTTTGTGTATGTGTGTAGTCTTTAGAATGTTCTATATGTAAAACCATGTTATCTGGAAATAGTGATGATCTCATTTCTTCCTTTCCCATCTTAAAGCCTTTTATTTTTCCTCACCTAATTGTCCTGGCTAGAACTTCCAGTAGAGTACTGAACAGATGTGACACGAGTTAACATCTTTGTTTCTGGTCTATTGAGATTCTCATGTGGGGTTTTAATTTCCCTATTCAGTTTATTAATATGATGTATTACTGTGATCTTTTTTTGTTTTTGAGACAGGGTCTCATTCTGTTAAACACTCAGGCTGGAGTGCAGTGGCTCAGTTTCAGCTCACTGCAACCTCTGCCTCCCAGGTTCAAGCAATTCTTGTGCCTCAGCCACCCAAATAGCTGGGATTACAGGTGCATGCCACCATGCCTGGCTTATTTTTGCATTTTTTTGTAGACATGGAATTTCACCATGTTGGCCAGGCTGGTCTTGAACACCCGACCTCAATCAGTCCGCCTGCCTCTGCTGCCCAAAGTGCTGGGATTACAGGCATGAGCCACCATGCCAACCTGTGATTTTACTTCATATGTTGAATCACCTTTACATTTCTCAGGTAAATCTCACTTGGTCATGTGTATAGTTCTTTTAGTATTTTGCTGAATTCAATTTGTTATTATTGAATTTTCTGTATCTATGTGATAATTGATCTGAAGTTTTATTTTATGATGCTTTTGGTTTGAATATTGGGATAAAAATATCCTTGTAGAATGAGTTAAAAAGCGATCCTTGACATTTTGGGCTGGATGATTAAAAAACAAACAAAAAACCAAACCTTTTTTTGAAGAGTTTTAGAAGGAATGGTGTTAAGTCTTCTTTAAAGATTTGGTAGAATTCACCAGAAAAGCCATCTGGTCCTTGGGTTTTCTTTGTTGGAAGTTTTTGACTACTGACTAAATCTCTTTGCTACATAGGTCTATTCAGATTTTGAGTTAGTTTTGGTAGTTTGTATGTTTCTAGGAATTTGTCCATTTCATCTAAATTGTCTAATTTTTTGGCATACAATTGTATTCTCTATTCCTTTTATTCTGTAAGGTCAATAGTAATATCTCTACTCTCATGCCTGATTTTAATTATTTGAGTCTTTTTTCTTTCAGTCTATAAAGGTTTGACAATTTTGCTGATCTTAAGAAACCAACTTTTGATTGAATTGATTTTCTCTATTGTTTTTCTATTCTCTAATTCATGTCTCATCGTATTTTCTTTTTTATGCCTTCAACATGTTAAGTAGGTATTTTTCATTTTAGTGTACTATGTTAATTACCTTATTTCTCTTACCATATATTTTGGAGTTATTTTCTTGGTGGTTGTCCTGGGGGTTACAATTAACATCTTAATTTATAACAATCAAGTTCAGATTAATATCAACTTAGTTTCAGTAGTATACAAAATCTTTGCTCCTATACAGCAGTCTCCTATTCCCTTTTATAGTTTTGTTTTTGTGACAAATTACATCTTTATACAGTGTATGTCCATCAACATATATTTATGTTGTTTTACATCTATCGACAGTTTTTATACATTATATGACTGTCTTTACACATTATATGTCCATCGACATAGATTTATGCAGTTGCCCTTTTAATTTTAAAAAATTTTTATTTTTTAGAGATGAGGTCCCATTATGTTGCCCAGGCTGGAGTGCAGTGGTTATTTATAGAGGTGATCATAGCACACCACAGCCTCAAACTCCTGGACTCAAGCAGTCTTCCCACCTCGGTCTCCTGAACAGCTGATACTACAGGGCCCATGCCACCACACCCATCTCCACAGTTGCCTTTTAAGTAAGAAAAAAGCTACAAATAAAAAATACATTACTGTTAATTTTTATACTTTTATATATTTGATTTTCTAATCTTTTACACTTTTTATGTACTTACCTTTATTGATGTTATTTATTTTGTTAGTCTAGGGTCCTTACATTTCAACATTTAGCATTTCTTGTAAGGATGGTCTCCTAGTGACAAACTTTGTTTATTGGGAAACATCTTAATATCATCTTCATTTTTGAAGAACAGCTTTGCTGAATATAGAGATCTTGATTAACAGTTTCCCCCACTTTTGGACTTTAAATGTCATTCCACTGGCCCTATGAAGTGCCAGGGGCGGTGAGATTGGCACAGAATTCTCATTGGGGTTGGGATTGGGGAGAGTAACTGAATTCTGGCAAACCAGATATCTTTGGATGATGGAAGCCTTCAGGCAGCCCTGTGTCTGGGAAAGCACCGAGTAGAGACCTAAGAAATAGATTAGCTCAGCAAACAGGTCTGTAAATTAATTTAATTCTGTAAATTAAAGAATGGGATGTGGAAAATTTATATTTATGTAGAGACACTGGACCATACCAGGTCAAACCTTTTCCTACCAACTTAATTTTCCTCATTCCTCACACTATTGTGTTGAATCAATTTTGGGATGTACATTTTAACATTTCCGTAATTGCAATGCATCTCACAGATGATGGTTGTGACAGTCATCACTGTCTTCACATGGATATTAGGACTCAGATAATAATCCTGGGAACCACAGTGGAACATCAAAACACTGCATCATCAACGTTTTTGATAGCATAGAGGATAATATTGTCTAGAAAAGACAGATGTTAATGACCTGCATCAAAAAGTGTCTCAAAAGAGAGGACTGGTTAAGTTTTGGGAGTATTTTAACCAATTTACTTCAGTTGTGTTTTCCTTTGCTAAGTTTGCACATAAGTGATACATGATAAAAGTCTAAAAGACTTCAGTACACGTGAAATGAAATTCTAACTTATACAAACGTTCTATCGGTTTAAAAGTTGGTCAAGTTTTTTTAGTAGCACAAAACGATAGTATATTGCAATCAATGGTGTTTAGAGCTATTGATATACAGTACAGTAATTTCCTAGAATGCAGAGAATAAGCTTGAGGTCACAGAAAAGATCATTGCATTTGTTAGGATAAATGAATGAACATCTGAAAAGCATATTTTTTCTTTTAACCAATAAAAAATTATTTTGACTTTTTTTAGAGGTCAAGTGAAGGCAAGTTTGAGAGTCACAAAGGCCCACAGGCTTAAATAAGATTAAGGATTATCTGAAGTCAAACTGGCTTTGTTTTTCCAAAGGCTAGCACATTAAAAACAGGCTAGGCTGGGCGCAGTAGCTCACACCTGTAATCACAGCACTTTGGGAGGCCGAGGCGGGCGGATCACAAGGTCAGGAGATCGAGATCATCCTGGCTAACACAGTGAAATGCCGTCTCTACTAAAAATACAAAAAATTAGCTGGGCGTGGTGGCACACACCTGTAGTTCCTGCTACTTGGGATACTGAGGCAAGAGAATTGCCTGAACCTGGGAAGTGGAGGTTGCAGTGAGCTGACATTGCGCCACTGCACTCCAGCCTGGGTGACAGAGAGAGACCCTGTCTCAAAAAAAAAAAAAAAAAAAAGGCACCAATGCACTCCAGCCTGGAAAACAGACCAAGACTTCGTCTCTAAAAACAAACAGGAGAATCGGAACTATACTATTCCTAAGGAAAGGGTTCTAATATTATCTACATTAACAAATGGTATTTATATATCTATAAATTATGGTAAGACAATGTTTTAAAGATATAGTTATGGTCTCGGGAATCTGAGATGATATTCCAGTGTATGAACTTATCATGACCTTTGGTTAATTTAACATACTCCCCTAGTCTTTCATCATTTTCTCCTCCACCTCACTGAATCCTGTTTTTAATTCATAAAATCTCCCAAATCTTCTGACCCCTGGGCTCAATAGTCTAGGTGGACTGTCTTTGCAGTTAGTAGAGGAAACTGCTTAGCCTCCCCGTATTTGTTGGAGGGAGCAGCGATCTAACGTGGACGTGATAGACTTATACATACCAGTTTGTTTGTGAATGGAAGCTATCATTATGACTCATTAAGATCCTCTCTAAGGTTCCTCTAAGCTTGTAGACTTTTAGAAACAGCATAGTATGATACAATTCATGCTTATTAAGCATTCATTTTCTATTGTGTTGGCTTTACATGCAATCTCATTTCATTTTTTAAATTTCTTTATTTAATTAATTAATTTTTTTAAGACGGAGTTTCACCATGTTGGTCAGGCTGGTCTTGAACACCCGACCTCAGGTGATCCACCCGCCTTTGCCTCCAAAGTGCTTGGCTTACAGGTGTGAGCCACCACACCTGGCCATCTCATTTCATTTTTAATTTGTATTGGCAGATTCCAGTAACTGCCACCTCAATAATTAGTGTGTGGAATGGTACCCCAAAACCTCTCTTGCTGCCACTACCAACTCCACATTCTGTCCTGCTACAAGGACTCCAATTTCATGAAATGAGACAATATGCCTTGCCTGGGGGATGAATCGTGACTGGTCTAAGGAAATCATGGCAATCCTCTTCTTAGCCTGGACATTCATGCTAGGTTTCCAACCTCCTTTGCAACTAGGATTGGCATATGGCCAATGAGATGTTAAGAGTTAATCTTGAGCTTCAGGAAAATTTCCAGGCTATATTTCCTTGCCCCCTTCCCTTGAACCAAGATTTATTATATTGCCAGGGTCATCTTTTCTTAAAATGGAAAAAGCCTGAATTTGGGACATTTTTTTATTTTTGAGAATATCCACAGAAGAATTTGGGATTTTAAACATGCATGGGTGTGAATCTTAATTTTGTTCCTGAGCAATCCAGGGCAAGTTACTTATCTCTGTGCAATCTCAGGTTTTGTTACTTGTAAAACAGGATAACTATCTCTCACAGAACAATGAAATGAGACATGAATGGGACAATGAAGATGTGTAAAATTCTTGGGGCCTTTTCAGGGTCAATAAATGGAATTCCTTATCTAATTAAAATTAATAAAACATTCCTGCCAAGTCACTCTTTTCAGGGTCAATAAATGGAATTCCTTATCTAATTAAAATTAATGAAACATTCCTGCCAAGTCAATACACTCTTACTGTGGTGCACAAATCCTATTATTTCATGGTCTCCATTAAAAGCCATTTTGGTTTAATGCTCAGCAAGATATAAGCATATTTGTGAAAGTGATTTTTTTTCTTTTTAGAATTCTAGTTGTTAGAGATAAAAAACCACATTTTGCATAGTTGACAAATTTTCTTTACTTATGCTTATGTCCACATGATTGTAAAAAAGCAAACAGTGCCAATGGCCACTTTGGTAAAAACACACAGTGTTCAAACCTAAGAAGGATTACATCCTCTGGACAGGTTTTATTCCCAGGATATCGAACCCCTTGGCCATGACAGCAGCTACTGCTTCACATAACAGCATACGCCACATGTTCACCTTCAATATTTTTCCTGAAAAAGACAGAAAAAAGCTGTTTATAACTTGTTTTCCTTTTTGAAAATCATTATTAAAGAATCTATATTACTTGCAAATTTTAGTCAGAAGTGCATAGCCCAACCCACAGATGTTTTTGGGTTTTAACTAGAATCTTTTACCTTAAACCAGGAAGACAGACAATTAAAAAAATAAAGGCACTTCTGTTAAAAAAATAATTGTTTTAGACTATTAAGAGCTATGAGGTCGGCAATGATTAGAACAGCACATTTCACTTTTTTAAAAATTTTTTCCTAACAGTCGGAAATAACCATAAACCTTATTAACATAATTGGTGATTTTTTTTTTCCCTAATAAAGTTTCAGTTCTCAGGCATGACTCTAACAAATGCCTACTTGCCTTATAATACATTAATTCAGACAACTTCATTAACTATGTAATATGACAGACAGCAGAGAGCCTAAGGTAAGAAAAGATAACAATTGTTTTCCAACGTTTCCATTACCAAAAACACTCAAAGATTCCTTCTGGGACCCACAAACACACTGTTTGTTGGAAATGTCCTACTCTCAGTAATCTTCCAAATGTTTTCTTTGGAGTCCTAAGGTTCCATCTCATGTGCCTGATGTTGTAGAAAAACAGACTAACTGGGCAGAATTCCCATTTCTGGTTTAAAGTGCTACTTCAAATTTTGTCCTTTTATATGATGTGAATCACTACGCAACTGTTAGGGAAAAAGGGGAAATTCCATGAATAAAACAAACCTGAAAAACACTCCTACACAATTCAAATGCCTTGATGGCACCCATCCCCAACATGGCTACTAAATGAGACACTTGGAGCTGGGTACAGTAGCTCACACGTGTAATTCCAGCCATTTGGGAGGCTCAAGTGGGAGAACCACTTGAGGCCAGAAGTTTGAGGCTGCAGTGAGCTATGATTTCACCACTGCACTCCAGCCCAAGGGACAGAGCAAAGATCCATGTCTCCTAGGAAAAAAAAAAAAAAAGACACTCACCAGTTTGTCTATCTTTCTCCACACAATAGCAGCTATCATAGAACTCTGTGAAAGTAGTTGCCAGCTCATATATATAATCACAGAGAGTGTGGAGAAATAAGTCATCTAAAATCTTTTGCAGAATCTCAGGGAACCGTAAAATGCAACGGCCTAGTTTCCATTCCTTCTCATGATCCAAAAGAATCTTGGTTTCTTGAGCAGCTTTTTGGAGCATTTCTTCATCAATATTAGCCAGACGTGCAATAGACCTTAAAAGAAAAAATTATCAGGCAACAACCACTGTTTCCTTTTCTTAGGCATACTCGTTCTCCACTCGAAAACATATACTACGAAGTGATTCATGTAAATCAGAAATTATCACCAACTATAAAGAAGTTCCTATAAAAATGAAGTATTTTATTTTATTTATTTATTTATTTATTTTTTGAGACGGAGTTTCGCTCTTGTCACCCAGGCTGGAGTGCAATGGCGCGATCTCGGCTCACCGCAACCTCCGTCTCCTGGGTTCAGGCAATTCTCCTGCCTCAGCCTCCTGAGTAGCTGGGATTACAGGCACACGCCACCATGCCCAGCTAATGTTTTGTATTTTTAGTAGAGACGGGGTTTCACCATGTTGACCAGGATGGTCTCGATCTCTTGACCTCGTGATCCACCCACCTCGGCCTCCCAAAGTGCTGGGATTACAGGCTTGAGCCACCGCGCCCGGCCTGAAGTATTTTATTATAGGGCATACTATTAGGCAAAACTAATAACCTGACCTAAAGGATTTCATAATACTAAAAATGGAAATGTAATTCTTTTAGGGGATCGGCTGACACTTCCCAGATATCTAAACACAGAGCACCTAGGAGAATATTGGCAAGTGCAATTAGAGCCAGGTTTAGGGATTCTGGGATAACCTGCAATTCTAAAAGAGGACATATTTCCAAAGATACTTGTAGACAGAAAAGTAAATCTAAACAACAAAAAAATAACCACTCTAGGCTCGGTGTGATGGCTCATGCCTGTAATCTCAGCACTGTGGGAGGCCAAGGTGGGCAGATCACTTGAGGTCCAGGGTTCGAGACCTGCCTCACCAGCATAGTGAAACCCTGTCTCTAATAATAATACAAAAGTTAGCTGGGCATGGTGGTGGATACCTGTAATCCCAGCTACTGGGGAGGCTGAGGCAGGAGAATCACTTGAACCTGGGAAGCAGAGGTTGCAGTGAGCCGAGATCGCATGATTGCACTTTTAGCCTGGGCAACAGAGTGCGACTCCGTCTCAAAACCAAAAAAACAAAAAACAAAAAAAAACCCATCTTAGAGCCAGGTGTAGTGGTTGTACATCAGTAATCCCAGCTACTCAGGAGGCTAAGGTGGGAAGATCATTTGAGATCAAGACCCTATTAAAAAAAAAAAAAAAAAATTTGGAGTAACATGCTTTTCATTTGATTTAAAATAAAACAGTATCTACCCATAATTACCTGATTCTGGTGAAGGCATACAACAAGTAAGCAGCTGTATTTCCTCTGTCATCTAGCATTTTGTCAAAGGAGAAGATGTAGTCATTCAACCGGTTATGGGAAAGGTCAGCATATTTGATACAGCCATAAGCAACAGATGTCTGAGCAGCATTCAATTCCTCTGCAGTTAAGACCTTTGGGAAAAACAAAACAGTATTTTATAGCTTACTGACTGCTGCTTTTGACCTGGTGGCTCATAGGCATAAGACTGGGGTAGGGAACATCTAATGATATTCTTTTATCAATAAACTTTAATAAACGTTGACACTGAGGCAGGACATGGGCTAACGTACAATGAAAATAATGAAAATGTAAAATGCATTATGCACAATGAAGAATGTTTCTATGAGAAACTGAATTTGTAAAATGTCAGCATAAATACCTTTTCCCAATGTATTCAGTAGATATGAAACCAGAAGCATCAATTATTAGTTTATAACCACTTTATACTATGAACATTATGAAGTTATAGGAAACACAGTAACACAGAAAAATACAAATAAAATATTTGGGTTAAGTAATTAATTGAAATCAAGAGTGTATTAAGAGTAGATGAAAAAACCTATTCACTATTTTGCTAATATTTGCTCAAGTATTCTAAAGCAATATTAGGCCACAAGTAAGTAAGTAAGGATTTTGCTTCTGGCCATGACAGAGTACCTTGCAGCAGACTAACCATTCTACCAAAAGCAACTATTTAAAAGCTGGGTTAAACATATGAAACAACTGTTTGACGTCACTAGAGAGCATCAACACAAGCAAAGTTGACGGGGCTATAGTTCTTGGAAGAAGAAAAACACAGGGAATAGTCCATGCTCACTTGTTTTTTCCCTAAGGGCATTTTTCACATCCCTACATAGTGCACAAGGGGGACAGAACCCAAGCAGAAAGAAGTGGTCTTACTGGGGTGAGAAGACAAGAGTTTAGAATACAGGGCTGCTAAACAAGCAGGGCCAAAATCCCCAAAAGGAAGGAGCCACAGAGGAGCCAAAGACTCTGTGAACAAATTTCTTTCAAACTGTCATATGGCTGCTAGATTTTTTTGGAGTCTTGCCTTGTCCATAGCAACTTACAACTGTTTTTCAAAGGAAACTATGGTAGCTGAAAGACAATGGAATATCGTTTTTATTTATTTCCTCCCCCCAGCGCCACTGGTCCTCTCCAGTTCTGTGGAATGTCATCTCTAAAAATGCTGAAACCAGCTGCCAAACTAGAATTCTATACTCAATAAAAACATTGTTCAAAACTGAAGGCAACACGAAGACATTTCTGGACAATGGAAAATTCTGAAAGAGTCTGTCACCCCAGCAGACCTATGCAAATAAAATGAAATAAAATAAAGACCTTCAGACTGATAAAAAATAATCTCAAATGGAAGCAAAACAACTTCAGGAGGCCGGATGCAGTGGCTCATGCCTGCAATCCCGACACCTTGGGAGGGCGAGGTGGGTGGATCACAAGGTCAGGAGTTCGAGACCAGCCTGGCCAACATAGTGAAACCCTGTCTCCTTAAAAAAAAAAACAAAAAACAAAAAAACTGCAGGAATGGACAAAAATGTATAAATATAAATATTGTCTAAAGCAAAATAATAATAATGATAAATAAGCAAAAGACTTAACAGATTCTTCACAAGAGAAAGTTATCTAGATGATCAATAAGCTTAAGAAAAGGTAGTCAAGCTAGGAACGGTGGCTCACGCCTATAATCCCAGCACTTTCGGAACCTGAGGCAGGCAGATTGCTGGTTCCAGGGGTTTGAGACCAGCCTGGCCAACATGGTAAAACCTCATCTTTACAAGCAATACAAAAATTAGCCTGGTGTGTTGCCATGTGCCTGCAGTCCCAGCTACTAGGGAGGCTGAGGCAGGAGACTCACTCGAACCTGGGAGGCAGAGGTTGCAGTAAGCCGAGATCATGCCACTGCACTCCAGCCTGGGTGAATGAGATTCTGTCTCAAAACAATAAATAAAAATAAAGAAAAGGTGGTCAATATCATTATTAATCAGAGGAATGCAAATTTTAACCACAATAAATCACGACACACTCATCAGAAAAGCTAAAATAAAAAACACCGACTAAGCCAATTGTGATGTTTAACACTGTTAACTTGATTGGACTGAAGGATACAAAGTATTGATCCTGGTGTGTCTTTGCAAGTGTTTCCAAGGGAGATTAACATTTGAGTCAGTGGGCTGGGAAGGGCAGACCCAACCTTAGATGGGTAGGCACCATCTAATCAGCTGCTAGCGAACATAAAGTAGGGAGAAAAAGTGAAGAGGAGACTGGCCTAGTCTCCCAGCCTGTATCTTTCTCCTGTGTTGGATACTTCCTACCCTGGAACATCTGACTCTAAATTCTTCAGTTTTGGGGTTCGGACTGGCTCTCCTTGCTCCTCAGCTTACAGAAAGCCTATTGTGGGACATTGTGATCATGTAAGTTAATACTTCATAAACTTCCCTTTACATATATCTGTCCTATTAGTCCTGTCCCTCTAGGGAACCCTGACTAATACACCAATGTTGGTAAACATATGGTACAATGAAACTCTCATATGTTAGTAGTGGGAGTATACAACAGTCACCACTTTCTCCTTGGCAATTTTTTAAATAAAGTTAAGCACAAGACAATCCTACAACCCAGGAATGCCATTCCTAGATATATATCCAAAAGAAAAAGCACATGTACCTCTAGAAGGGCTTCAACAATAATGTTCAAAATAGCTTTGTATTCTGAACAGCCAATAGCTGGAAATAATCCCAATTTCCACCAACAGGAGAATGGGTAAACAAAATGTGGCACCTTCATATAACAGAATACGCAGCAATAAAAACAAATGAACTACAGCTGGGTATGGTGGTTCATGCCTCTAATCCTAGCACTTTTGGAGGCCAAGGTGGGTAAATTGCTTGAGCCCAGGAGTTCCAGCCTGGGCAACATGGCAAAACCCCGTCTCTACAAAAAATACAAAAATTAGCCGGGTATGGCTGTGGGTGCCTATAGTCCCAGCTACTCAGGAGGCTGAGGTAGAAGGATCACCTGGATTACATGAGCCCAGGAGGTCAAGGTGCAGTGAGCTATGATCTTGCCACTGCACTCCAGCCTGAGTAACAGAGTGAGACTGTCTCAAAAACAAAACAAAACGAAAAATATGTGAACTACTGATAGACATGGAAAAGAACACATACTATGTGATTTCATTTATGTGAAATTCCAGAATAAGCAAAAGTGATTTATAGTGATAGGAAAATTTCTAGGGTGATGGAAATACATCTTGAGCGGTATTGTAAGGCATAAATATGTAAAAATTCATCAAGTTGTGCATTTTACCATACACATTTAAAATTAACTTAAAAAAAATACTAGCTGGGGTGATTAAATAAATGAAAGAGCCAAAGCAATTTTTGTCAACAGGCAGACTAAACAAACTGGCTAGATGACTAAGCTTTCCACTCTTCATCTACTGTGCCAGATGTGCCTAGACCTGTGATTTAGTTGGCTCATCGGGACAGATTCCTTATGGCTTGGTGCTGTCTTTGTGACAGTGAGTTCTTGTGAGATCTGGTCATTTAAGTGTGTGCCACCTTCTCCCACCTTCTCCCCCGCCCCCAACTCTCTCTTGCTCCTGCTTTCACCATGTATAGTTGCCTGCCCGCCTTTTACCTTCCACCATGAGTAAAAGCCCTGAGGCCTCCCCAGAAGCCAAGTGATACTGGTGCCATGCTCCTACAGCCAGAAGTACCATGAGCCAATTAAACCTCTTTTCTTTTATAAATTACCCAGTCTCAGGTATTTCTTTTTAGCAGTGCAAAAATGGCATAATATTAATACAACCAGGATTAAAAGGCAAAACTATTTTGGAGATCCCAGCTTGGTAGATTTGAAACTATCTACTGGAAGTAGAGAAAAACTATTTGAGATTTCTTCTTGCTGGCAATGGAAATGGAGCAGTGAAAAGGATAAAGCCATAATTACAGCCTGCCTTCATGCTCTCGGATTGTAAGTGATCTGTTTAAAGTCAAAGAGAGCTTTTCCTCAAAACCTTTTTTAGGGCCGGGTGCGGTGGCTCACGCCTGTAATCCTAGCACTTTGGGAGGCCGAGGTGGGTGGATCACCTGAGGTTAGGAGTTCAAGACCAGCCTGGCCATCATGGTGAAACCCCATCTATAAAAAAAACACCTTTTTTGGCATTTGGATATTTCATGTGACATCACATCCTAGTCTGTTTCTTCTTTTGTAGTTTTACTCCTCTGTTTACAGTAGTGTGTTCCTTCCAAAACATGACTTTCCTTGCTGGAGAGGTTATAGGATCCTTGGCATGACCTCTCCTCTACTGCTCCAAACTTAAAAAAACAAAAACAAAAAATAACCAATTTTTCCTGTTGACTTTTCTTCATTTTGAATTCCTCCAAATTCCATACAAACCCAACCACAGGCATTTCATTTTTTTTTTTTTTTTTTTTGGGACGGAGTTTCGCTCTTGTTACCCAGGCTGGAGTGCAAAGGCGCGATCTCGGCTCACCGCAACCTCCGCCTCCTGGGTTCAGGCAATTCTCCTGCCTCAGCCTCCTGAGTAGCTGGGATTACAGGCACGCGCCACCATGCTCAGCTCATTTTTTGTATTTTTTTTTTAGTAGAGACGGGGTTTCACCATGTTGACCAGGATGGTCTCGATCTCTTGACCTCGTGATCCACCCACCTCGGCCTCCCAAAGTGCTGGGATTACAGGCTTGAGCCACCGCGCCCGGCCTACCATAGGCATTTCTAAGGGTGCTATGAAAGACCATCATGTTGCCTGCTCTGAAGCTTCATCAATGGCAGTGGGTGGCAAGAACTGACTGCTATAACCACTCTACAAATGCTCCCAAAGAATGAGCTTGGCACATGTAGACTCTAATGTAAGTTGAAGAATCAAACCCCTTCAGTCTGCAATATTCTTCTATCACTGGGAATTGCTGTTAAGCAGCATAGATACTAAGCTACATTAACAGAAGAGGAAAAAGACAAGGTCTTTTTAATTGCCAAGATGTCTATTTTCTAAATAAATGCTCAGCAATTCACAAAATAAGCTTACTATTCAATAAAATCCGAGTAATATAAGCCTTGTCCTAGGTGGACTGATCCCTTATAATGGTCAGTATATACATTATGCCAATAAGGCTTCGGATTACCTTGTCTCTCTGTTTTTCCTTCAATTTGTCCATGGATCGTTTTAGTCCTTCTTCCAGAAGGTCCATGAGGCGCACGGTTTCACCTGAACGCGTTTTAAACTTTTTCCTAAAAAATGTAAAAGTCCCAATCAGATTTTGAAACAGACTTTTAAACTTAGAAATCTTTGAAAATGAAGGTTTGAGAGACATGACCACAACCTGCAACATATGTTTGTTTCAAATCTCCAAGGTATATGTTGCCCCTGAGAACGATTAACAGAGGGCTTCATGCCAATGGTAACAATGCCTTATGCGAGTCATCAAACAGGGAGGGTGCTGAATGAAATACTGTGCTATCAAGTGTCTTTCTTTCATCTCTCGCCCTCAACTCAAAGCATCCTATGCTCTCGCCCTCAATAGCACTCTATACATATTTACCTTTAATACATTTCCTAATCAAGAAAGAAGATATTTGTTAATTTGTTCGCTTTCTTGGAATACAAAGTTTGGCTCAGATGTTTCACCTTTTTAGAAAAATTACTAATCAAAATACATGTGTCTAGAATTGCTTGGAAAGTCAGCAAATTCTTTGCCAAAATCTCACTTGACTTTCTCTGTACACTAATTCCTCTTGTTCAGTAATAACCAAGCCTTGATTCATACCAGAATCACCTGGCAAGGTTTTTAAAAAGATGCTTGAGCAGCCAGTTGCTTGCTTGCTTCATTCATTTATTTATTTTTGGAGACTGGGTCTTGCTTTATTACCCAGGCTGAAGTGAAGTCTTATGGCCATGACTCACTGTAACCTTGAACTCCTGAGCTTAAGTAATCCTTCTGCCTTACCCTTCCAACTAGCGAATTCTATAGGTGAGCCATCACACCTGGCTAATTTTTTAATTTTTATTTTTTGTAGAGATGGTGTCTCTCGCTATGTTGCCCAGGCTCCTATCAAACTCCTGGTCTCAAGTGATCCTCCCACCTTAGCTTCTCAAAGTGTTGGGATTACAGGCAGGAGACACTGTACCTGGCCCAGTTGCGCTGAAAAACAAACAAACAAACAATAACAACAAAAAACAGAAAAAACCCCCAGGATGCCAGGACCCTATTCAGATCTACTGCAATCAAAATCACTATGGATAGGGCAAAAGCACTAGAAAGTACTGCCCTGGACAGTTGCCGTTAAAAAGCATTTTGAAAAAACTGAATTTTACCTATTAAACAGAAAAGTTCATACAACACCAAGGATATAATATCATTTTTGTTAAAAATCCTTCAGACATAACAATAAAGCATTCCTTTTTACCCAAAGCGTACCAAAATAAATGCACTACTTTCTGCTGAAGTTTTATTTTCAGAGGATGCCTAAGAGTTTACTTGCCCTGTAAAATTCTGCTTATACAGAATTAAAACTTTATTATCCCATAAATACATTATTTTCCATAGCTTTCTTTATGCCATATACCCCTTAAGTGTCCCACTTTCAAATCTCTGATAAAATGAAACTCATCATGAAGACCAGTCAAAATGCTAAAGGAAACCTTCCTTAATGTTTCTGCTTTGCAATTACTGTTCCTTTCAGTTACTCCCTACCTGTGCCTGCCTTGAATTTTTGTTTTTGGTTTTGTCTATTCTGACTACTGGCTCTACAATGAGAGATGCATATCTAAAAACCAAGAAAGAGCTCTAAAAAAACCACAGATGCCTAATACCCACTTTAGACCCAGTAAGTCAGTAACTCCCACAGTGGGCCTTGCATGTATATTTTCACAAGCTCCACAGGAATCTGATCTGCTCTAGATGACAGGCTCCTTCAGGGAGGAGGTCATGTTCTGTGTATCTGTGTGTACACACTGTGGAGCATCCAGCCAACAGCATGCACAGCACATGCTCCATATGCAGATGTACACAGAATAGCAGGAAGATGAAATAAAATTATCATTCAAAAAATTAAAAAGGCCAGGCGCGGTGGCTCACGCCTGTAATCCCAGCACTTTGGGAGGCCGAGGTGGGTGGATCACGAGGTCAAGAGATTGAGATCATCTTGGTCAACATGGTGAAACCCCGTCTCTACTAAAAATACAAAAATTAGCTGGGCATGGTGGCACATGCCAGTAGTCCCAGCTACTCAGGAGGCTGAGGCAGGAGAATTGCTTGAACCCAGGAGGCGGAGGTTGCGGTGAGCCGGGATTGCGCCATTGCACTCCAGGCTGGGTAACAAGAGCAAAACTCTGTCTCAAAAAAAAAAAAAAAAATTAAAACAGAAAATGTCACGTAAAAATAGCAGAATCTGTATTAAAAAACAAACAAACATTTTTTAATATCCATTCCCCTCTGTGAGCATGTTAAGATAACTATTTAAAATATGCTAAGTTGTCACTGGTTAACTATCATTTAAATTATTCTTTAAAAAAAAAAAATAGGCTGGACGTGATAGTTCATGTCTGTACTCTCAGCACTTTGGGAGGTCAAGATAGGAGATGACATGAGACCAGGAGTTTGAGACCAGCCTGGACAACATAGTGAGACTCTGTCTCTATTAAAAAATGGGAAAAATTAGCCAAGTGTAGTGTGCTACTTGGAAGGCTGAGGCAGGAGGATCATGTAAACCCGGTAAGTTGAGGCTGCAATGAGCTGTGATCATGCCATTGCACTCCAGCTTACGTGACAAAATGAGGCCCTGTCTCAAAGCCAAACAAAGCAATAATAAAAAAAATTTTTTAATCAAAAAAAAAAAAGGACTAGGATGCTATAATTACATAATGCTGAGTGCATAAAAATTTTTTAAATTATCAAGAATCCTTTAGCCATTATATGACAAATGAATTATAAATGCCATAATATGAGCACTAGTGAGTAATTTTAAGCAAGTATAGGAATATCATCTAAATGCCCCAAAAACCAGCTGTTAAGAAACTAAGACACTATTAAGTAATGTTCAACTTATTTAAAAAACTGTCTTATGTTCATAAACACTATAGTAAGGACTTAGTGTCTTTTTTGTTGTTCTTTTTGTTTTTGAGACAGAGTCTCACTCTGTCACCTAGGCTGGAGTGCAGTGGTGTGATCTTGCCTCACTGTAACCTCCATGTCTGATGCTCAAGAGATCCTCAGCTGGAACTACAGGTGCATGCCACTATGCCCGGCTAAGTTTTCTCTTTCTTTCTTTGCTTTTCTGTCTTTCCTTTCCCTCCCTCCCTCCCTCCCTCCCTCCCCTTTCTTTCTTTCTTCCTTTTTTTTTTCTTCTTTTTTTTTTTTTTTTGGCAAAAATGGGGTTTTACCATGTTGCCCAGATTGGTCTTAAACTCCTAGGTTCAAGCAATCCTCCAGCACTGGCCTCCTAAAGCACTGGGATTACAGGCATGAGCCACCATGCCTGGCTCCTAGTGTCTTTTGATTTCAAGAATGTACAGATCCATCTACGGAGAAGTAACACAATTAGAAAATGTTGTTTCCAACAAGGTCTTTGAGCTCCACATAATCTATATCTAAGATAATACCTTCACATATCTAATCTGCCTTTGACATGTTCAATTAGGGCTTTTGAACACTGGCTGGCCAAACATCTTGAGCTACCTCATATGGTTTTTAGAAGTATTACCCACCTTTGTAGGATGGCAATATTTAGGTCCTGTCACCAAATCTAAGATGCCATGGATTTTTGGTAAGTGATCCTAACATACTAGTGAATACAAGACGTTAAAATACAAAAGATATAGCTGGGTGCGGTGGCTCACGCCTGTAATGCTAGCACTTTGGGGGGCGGACGTGGGTGGATCACCTGAGGTCAGGAGTTCAAGACCAGCCTGGCCATCATGGTGAAACCCCATCTTTTTTATTAAAAAAAAATAAAAAGTACACACAAAAAAATACAAAAGATGTTGGGCCTTTGAACTGAGGAATACTGTATCAAAACACAGTTGTATTTACCTTTTTAGTTCATAAACACTGAGAATATAGAAAAATAATTAAAAAAACAAAGGATGAATATTAATATGCAGTTCTCAATAAACAGTATTTTTGGAGTGAACATAAAAACAAAACCAATTAATCTTAAAACTTAATTGGAATCTCAGTAACATGCCTTTTGCCTATGTTCACCTCTGAAGGAAAAAATATTTATAAAATGCATAAGCTATATAGTTGAACAGTGTCTGAAATCTGAGCAGGTACTATAATAGATTTTATAATTTAGGTTTGTGGGAGAGGAAAACCGTTATATACAATCTATTAGGTCTACGGAGGCTGGTTTTCATTCAACTTTGTACATACTACCTACCTAAAAGGCCACATTCTCTGGCGGTGATGTTATAGATACAAAATCACTTAGCTGGGCTTACAGTGGACTAAAGAAAACTGTAGACTTTCTTAATTCTAATGTGGTATCAAATGAAAAGCAGCCTCTTGAAAGGAAATGTGGGGACCAAGTATATCATTACCATCTTCAGATTTTCCAGACTTACTTGTCTTCCCCTAGCACCACACCAAATCCAGCATGGGAGACTCGTGTTACTTTAGGGTCATACCAACCAATCATTTGAGCAGCAGCAAATACTGTCTGGAAGTGCACAGACTACAAATCAACAGAAACAGAAAGTTACTTGCTAGTCTTCTTTTTATTTATTTCTTTTTATTTTTTAAAGATGGGGTTTCACCATGTTGGTCAGGCTGGTCTTGAACTCCTGACCTCAGGTGATCCGCCCGCCTCGGCCTCCCAGAGTGCTGGGATTACAGGCGCGAGCCACCGCGCCTGGCCCAGTCTTCAAAAAAAAAAAAAAAAAACACAAGACTTGAGACTCTTTGCTTAGGAATAAATTTGTAAAATTCAAATTGCTCAAAAATCTTGTGGGACAAGTGTTACTATAAAAGCTCTTCTTTTATTCCCTATATATGAGAAACACTAAGAGGAACAGTTATACTTTGTACTATGTTCAAAGGTTTTTAAAAGCAACTGAATTTAGGGCAGGTTCACATGCAAAAAGTTCGATTACATTTTAGGTCTCACAACAACCCAACCTCCTCTGAACCTCAGCAATTGACAGGAACAACTGCTGAGGTTCAGAGGAGTTAATAACCTTCTCCAGTTTGTGGAGGCAAGCTGGAAAACTGGGAAGCATCCAGTTTGTCTGGGTCCAAACCCTCTTCCTTCTTCTATGTTATACTGATGCTCTGAATCTTAGTCTTCTGGGAAAATTTATAGCCATTCAGCATCAAATGCCACCAACCTCACCATACTGTTTTACTTCCAATCAGACAATGTAAAACACATACAAATCTGTAAACTCACTTGTCCACTGTCCACCACATAGATAATCATATCTGCTTTTTCCTCGAATAGTCTTTGTTTAATAGCAGCCAGGTCAGATGTATCATAGGTATAACCTCCATCTGATTTTACGATGGTTAATGGTATGGAACACCCCGGGACAAACACAATCTTTCTGCCATCCTCCACCTGCACAAATCCTACGGGGTTAGAAAAAACTTCATTAATAAAGTTAAAAGAACCCTGAAGGAAAATGAATGCTTAGTCATTCTACTATGTAAATATTTAGTTCTTCGAAGAATATTTTAAAACACATTTATTAGAGAGCTAAAGAAATCACATAATATTTTCCTTACCATGATCTACTAGAAGCCTTGGAAAATGTTAACCGTCAAGGTTGCCTGGACACTCAGGGTGCTATCAGAGCACAAGTCAGATGTTCTGGCAGTTTTCGAGACTTAACACTAAACTTGGCTCCCAAATTCTTTCTTTTTGACACAGTCTCACTACGTTGCCCAGGCCGCTCTCAAACTCCTGGGCTCAAGTGATTCTCCTGCCTCGGCCTCCCCAAGTACTGGGATTACAGGTGTGAGCCACTGTGCCTGGCCTCCCAAAGTCTTTAGTTGGAGCCCATCAGCTCATTAGGCCCAGAAAATGAAAATCTGTGCTTTGCTTTCAAGCTGGAGCCACAACTTTCCTCCTGGAGAAAGATGCAATTCTTATACTGATCTCTAACAATGTGCTAAAGAGTAAGTAGTTGACACCATTTCAAGGTCCAGGAAACAAACACCACAGGATTTAGCATTTGGAATGAGAAGTGCAAAGAAAAATTAAATCCATGTTCATACACTCATGATGAAAAAGGTGAAATTCTTGGATGCAAGAGGTACAGGAAGAACATGGTAACAGCAGCAGCTATGTAGGAGTGCTACTATCTGCCAAGTACTATGCTAAGTCCTTAAATTTATCCTTCAAAAGAACCCTATGTAGTAAATAACTCTATGCTTTCTTACAGTTTAGAAAATTGAGACTTGGTAATATAAAGGAAGTATAAAATAGTAGTTAAAAACATAAGCTTTGTTTTCTCTAATGTTTGTAAAAAGAAAAAAAAAAAAAACATAAGCTTTGAAGACAGACTGGCTACGTTTGAACCTCAGACATATCACTTATTAGCTTTGTGACCCTGGGAAGTTACTAACCTCTCTGTGCCTATTTTCTCACAAAATAAACATTGTAAAAATTGCATTTATTTATTTTTTTGAGACAGGGCCTTGCTCTGTCACCCAGGCTGGAGTGCAGCGGTGTGAACATGCTCACTCCTAGATCTCGTAGGCTCAAGCAATGCTCCTGCCTCAGCCTCTCGTGAAGCTGGGACCATAGGTGTGCACAATCATGCCTGACTAATTTTTTAATTTTTTTATTTGTAGAGACAGGGTCTAACACTGTTGCCCAGGCTAGCCTCAAACTCCTGGGCTCAAGTGATCCTCCCACCTCAGCCTCTCAAAGTGCTAAGATTACAGGCATGAGCTACTGTGCTCAACCTCTCTCTCGTTTTTTTTTTTTTTTTTTTCAGAGACAGGGACTCATTCTGTTGCCCAGGCTGTAGTGCAGTGGTGTGAGCACACCTCACTGTAACCAACCTCAAACTCCTGGCCTCAACTGGTCCTCCTGCCTCTCCAATGCTGTGATTACAGGTGTGAGCTACTGAACCCAGCCAAAATTTTATCATCTTAAAAAGTGTGGTCACTAGGCCCTAGACTATGATTAAAATATGATTCTCATTCAAGGAACCAAGCTTCCTTAGACATATGGTTGATTTCAGATCTGAGGCAGGAAATGTACAAAATAGGCCTGGAATATTATATACCAGAAAGCAATTAAATAACTACCAAAGGAACTGAAAAAAGCAAAACCCCAACCAAAAATAAGAAAGCCAATTTGAGGTTACTTAGCCAAAATGGGACAATTTGAGCATTACAAAAATTATAAAGACAACTGATGGAAAAATATAAAACTCATTAAAAGCCCATTTCAGTAATGTTAAAAATCAAGCAACTTACTTTGAGATGCTAAGAAACACACTTACTATTCTGCAATTGATAAAAAAAAAAAAAAAAAAATGAAGCATTTCTACTACCCTACCTGTCTTCTATGTATTGTACCCAAGGATAACCAAAATAATTAGTAACAAAGTCCAGCGTACGAGAACAAATGGAGAAAGAATGACAGAACAATACCATTTTCCAACCTCCAATGAAGTAGTGGAACCAAGTCACGGTCATAAATAGCTAACAAAACCAATAGGGAAAAGTCTGACAGGGAAATGAATGGATAGATCTGGCTGACAATACTTGAGCTCACTAATCAATCTTAATATGACAAAAAGAGAGACAACTAGACACTGCCTCATTGCCTGCATTTTTGCAACAAAGAGAAAACAAAAGGCCAGGAGCAATGGCTCACGCCTGTAATCCCAGCATTTAGGGAGGCTGAGGCAGGCAGATCACGAGGTCAGGAGTTCAAGAACAGCCTGGCCAACATACTGAAACCCCATCTCTGCTAAAAATACAAAAATTAGCTGGGTATGGTGGTGTGTGCCTGTAGTCCCAGCTACTCAGGAGGCTGCGGCAGGAGAATCGCTCACTCCAGCTCTGGGAGAGACTCAGAAAAAAAAAAAAGAAAACAACAAAACAAGGAATAAAACATAAATTAGAATCTAATGAAGCCTCTTGAGAGAAACACAGAAAAGACATTATGCTAAATAGGACCATATGGGAAATTCTTTAGGACAAATGTCCCAGTTTCTTCAACAATAAAAGAAATTTAAAGAGAGGGAGAAACCTCAGATTTATGGAACTTAAGATACATATCCAATAAATGTTATATACAGACACTGAAAAAACGATTAAAAAACTCATGAATTCAACACTTCGGAGGCTGAGGCAAGTCAATTATATGAGGTCAGGAGTTTGAGACCAGCCTGGCCAACATGGTGGAACCCCATCTCCATTAAAAAAGCAAAAATTAGCTGGGTGTGGTGGTGCATGCATGTAATTCCAGTTACTTGGGAGGCTGAGGCAGGAGAATCATTTGAACCCAGGAGGTGGGGGTTGCAGTCAGCCGAGATCACTCCACTGCACTCCAGCCTGGGTGACAGAGTTAAGACTCTGTCTCAAAAAAAAAAAAAAAAAAAAAAAAAAAAGTCAACTTGAGAAATGTGAACTCTGTATGATTAATGATATTAAGAAATTATTACTGGCTGGGTATGGTAGTTCATGTCTATAATCTCAGCACTCTGGGGGGCCAAGGTGGGAAGATCACTTGGGGCCAGTTCCACACTAACCTAGGCAACATAGCAAGACTGTTTAAAATATACATATATAATTACTTTTCTTGATTTTTTGATGATATTATGGTTTTAGAGCAGGAAGAAGGGCCTGTTATTTCAGAGACATGTACCAGAGCTGTTACAGACGGAATTGTATGATGAAAGCAGTGTGTGTAAGAAGGTATAGATACAATAAGGTTGGTCAGTACCCATAATTGTTGAAATTGGATGATGAGTATGTACATGAAGGTGGTGTTACTATAGATTCTATCCATTTTTGCTTATTTGAAATTTTCCATAATAAAAAGTTTAAAAAAGAGAGCCTACCTCTATCTTCAAGTTCCTTTACAACATCATTCATCCTATCTTGATAGAAGGATTCCCCTCTCTCTATTAAAGTGATGTCCAATGCATCATAGATTTTATTAAACTCTAGGGAAAAAAATAAAATGTCACCAAATAAAGAAAATACGTAAGAATTTTTTAAAAACAGGAAACATGCATCTTATTACATTAAAAATGTATAATAGAGAGCATTACATACATGCTGTCATTTTGAAAAAGGGAAAGAATACGGTAAGATACACATCAAAATATTAATGGGTGGGACTATAATTCTCATTTTCCTCTGTCTACATTTACTGTTTTCTATAAGAAACACGTCCTTCTGGTATAACTTTTTGAAAATTCTTAAAAAATGTAAGAAAAAGAAAAGTTCTTCCTATCTGGTGATCAAATATTTACTAAATTTTCTTGTAGTTTTTCCTGATTTGTACCACTTACCTGTCTATGTAGCAATGCATCGGTGGCACAGTATATATATATATATTTTTTTTTTTTTGAGAAGGAGTCTCACTCTGTCGCCCACGGTAGAGTGCAGTGGCGTAATCTCAGACACTGCAACCTCCGCCTCCCAGGTTCAAGGGATTCTCCTCCCTCGACCTCCTGAGTAGCTGGGATTACAGGTGTGAGCCACCACGCCCAGCCTCACAGTATTACTTATTGTAATTATGAAACATTTTATTACCTAGTGCTACAAACCAGTCATCATGAGTCATCTTTTTCAAAGATCTACTGGCTGTTCTTTAACCTATTTACTCTTCAAAGAAACCTTCAAAACTATTTTGTCAAGTTAAAAAACTTGGAATCCCCTTAAAACCATAAATAAATTTGGCACACTAGGGAACTGGGCATGGCACTCTATCCAAACATTCTATTACATCTCATTGTATACTTCTCATCATTTTGGTCCTATACATTTATGAATAAGCTCATTCCTAAGTGCTCCTAAGTGTTTTAAAGGTTTTGTTACTATTATAAGATTTCTATTTCTTTTATACTTTATTTTCTACTTAATTTTTGCTGACTTCTAACAAAGTTAAATTTTGAGCTTGTCTTAAGACAGGCTCAAAATTTATTAGTTGTTTCAGAAATACTTTTAAGAAAAAATCTATTTGCCTGTCCTCTGAAGTTTAAAATATCATCAAAGTCAAATCAAAATTAAGACTCAAGGAAACCACATACACAGTATTTGCTGGATGAAGACACAAAGCCCAGAATCTCACCTTGGCGGGAGACATCACAGATGAGGTTCCAAGCTTTTATAATATCTGGGTTTTTACCCTGGAGCAGAACTACACACTGATATGCTCGCTTCTTAAATTCCTCCTCAGTATCAAACCTCTTCTTAGATTCCTGTGTGTATATATATTTTATATTTTTAAATATAAGTAAGGCTTGTAAAAAGATCTAATCCTGTATTTCTGAAAAAAAGAACTTACACATTTCTACACAAACACAGTGAGAAAATGCAAACTTAGAACACCAGAAAAAGTGCTCTCCCTCAACAGTTGAGAATGCTGTTACAAATGAACATGCCAAAGAACTCTGAAATCATTTTTCTTGAAAACAGAAAAATCTTGCCGGGAGTGGTGGCTCACGCCTGTAATCCTAGCACTTTGGGAGGCTGAGGTGGGTGGATCACCTGAGGTCAGGAGTTTAAGACCAGCCTGGCCATCATGGTAAAACCCCATCTTAAAAAAAAAAAGAAGGCCGGGCGCGGTGGCTCAAGCCTGTAATCCCAGCACTTTGGGAGGCCGAGGCGGGTGGATCACGAGGTCGAGAGATCGAGACCATCCTGGTCAACATGGTGAAACCCCGTCTCTACTAAAAATATAAAAATTAGCTGGGCATGGTGGCACGTGCCTGTAATCCCAGCTACTCAGGAGGCTGAGGCAGGAGAATAGCCTGAACCCAGGAGGCGGAGGTTGCGGTGAGTCGAGATTGCGCCATTGCACTCCAGCCTGGGTAAAAAGAGCGAGACTCCGTCTCAAAAAAAAAAAAAAAAAAAAAAAGGAAAAGAAAATAGAAAAATCTCACCACAGTTTTCCTTACACTTTTCCCATTTATAAAAGTGTACTGCAGCTAATACGTTTGTGTGCACGAACAGTTCGTGCAGAATAGCTAACAGGTAGGACTGAATTTTCTGTGTTCCAATCTCCATTTTGCATGTGGTCCTGAATGAATTTTTTCTTTCTTTTGTGACAGAGTCTCACTCTGTCTCCCAGGCTGGAGAGGAGTGGCGCGATTTTGGCTCACTGCAACCTCCATGTCCCGGATTCAAATGCTTCTTGTGCCTCAGCTTCTGAGTAGCTGGGATTACAGGCACATGCCACCATAATGGGTTAATTTTTGTATTATTAGTAGAGATGGAATTTCAACATGTTGGCCAGGCGGGTCTCGAATTCCTTACCTCAAGTGATCTGCCCACCTGGGCCTCCCAAAGTGCTGGGATTACAAGTATGAGCCACCATGCCTGGACAACTTATTTATTTTTTACTAAAAAGAAAATTGCTCTCATTGTTTTATTTCTATTTTGAAATCAATATATACTTAAACATAATTAGTTAATCCCAACTAAAATTAACTGGTGTTAACATTTAGTGTATAAATCTACATATTTCTTTGCAAATTCACATACATGTTTTAACAAAAATTGGAAATGGCTTTTCTTTACTGTGGTTTGTAAATTTTAGCAATTTATTTATACAATTTCTTGCATTAATAGACCTGCTCCATTATATTCAAAGTACAGAACTCCAAAAGATGATTGATAACATTAGTTACTTTTCCAGTCTCATATCAATAAACATTTAGCTTATTTTCTTTAGACATGGAGTTCTGCTATTGTTGCCCAGGCCCAGGTTCAAGCGATTCTCCTGCCTCAGCCTCCTGAGTAACTGGGACTACAGGCGCGCGCAACCATGCCCAGCTAAGTTTTGTATTTTTAGTAGAGACAGGGTTTCACCATGTTGGCTAGGATGGTCTCAATTGCTTGACCTCGTGATCCGTGCGCCTCGGCCTCCCAAAGGGCTGGATTACAGTTGTGAGCCACCACACCCAGCCACATTTAGCTTATTTTCAACACAAAACATTTACCAAAAGTAAAATCAAGCAAACAAAAACAAAATCCCCACAAATATTTACTTTTTAATACAGGAATCCTATTCTTGAAACATTATCGTAAAGAAAACGCATAAGAATTCAAACAAATAGAAAACTTGCATCGCGCATTAAAATAAATTTATCTGTTAATCAAAACATTTGACAGAAAATTACAATCTTTATGATCCCTCTATCACAAGGAATTTTTTTTTTTTTTAAAGATAAAGTCTCACTCTGCTGGAGTGCAGTAGCAAGATCACAGCTCACTGCAGCTTTGACTTTGCCAAGCTTGGGTGATCCTCCTACCTCAGCCTCTCAAGAAGCTGGAATTACAGGAGTGTACCCAGCTAATTTTTTGTATTTTGTGTAGAGATGGGGTCTCCCCATGTTGCCCAGGCTGGTCTTGTACTCTTGGGCTCAAGTAATCCACCTGCCTCAGTCTCCCAAAGTGCTAGGATTACAAGCATGAGCCACTGCACCCAGCCCATAAAGAAATTTTTTTAAAACATTTTTTATTTTTAATTTTTGAAGAAATAATTTTTTTGAGGTATGATCTCGCTCTGTCACCCAGGCTGTATAGTGCAATGGTGTAATCACAGCTTACTGCAGCCTTGACCTCCCTAGGTTCAAGTGATGCTCCCACCTTAACCTCCCAAGCGGCTGAGACTACAGGTGTATGCCAACATGCCTGGCTAACTTTTGTATTTTTTTTAGGGACGAGGTTTTGCCATGTTTCCCAGACTGGTCTCAAACTCCTAGGCTCAAGGATTTTGCCCACGTTGACCTCTCAAAATGTTGGGATTACAGGTGTGAGCCGCTGAACCCAGCCAGGAAATAATTTTTAAAAAGGGAAAAAAATCCACGTGTACAAAGCTATTTACTGAATAACAGCACCTTTAAAATAGAAAAAAATTCAATTAAGGATTAATGCAAACATTGGTATATCAATCCAACAAAATGTGCAGTCATAAAGTAACACACAAAAGTTTGCAGTATTAAACACAATACGAAAACTACAATATAATAAATGATTAATACATGTTAGTATACAGATAAGGTGTCAAAGAAAGTTGACCACAATGGGCATTTTACAATATGGATGATGTGAAAATTTGTCTTTTAAATTGTTTTTACATATACTTAACATTTTCAAAATACATATTAAGCATCAAAAAATTTTAAGTGCTATAATGTATTCTGATTAATAAACTTCTAAATTCACGTAGTAAGTAATGTGGTAGAATTCATTTTTTTAACTTTCATTTTTAAACGTAATTTTATTTTTTAAGACAAGGTCTTGCTCTGTCACCCAGGCTGGAGCACAGTAGCATGACCACAGCACACTGCAGCCTTGACCTCCTGGGCTCAAGTGATCCTCCCGCCTCAGCCTCCCAAGTAGCTAGAACCACAAGCGTAAACCACCGTGCCCAGCTAGTTATTTTTTTTTTTTTAAAGATGGGGTTTCACCATGATGGCCAGGCTGGTCTTGACCTCCTGACCTCAGGTGATCCACCCACCTTGGCCTCCCAAAGTGCTAGGATTACAGGCGTGAGCCACCGCGCCTGGCCCCAGCTAGTTATTTTTGTACTTTTTGTAGACATGGGATCTCACTTTGTTGCTCAGGCTGGCCTCAAACTCCCGAGCTCAAGCAATCTGCCTGCCTCAGCATTCCAAAGTGCTGGGATTATAGGCATGAGCCCTGCACCTAGCCTAGAATTTCATTTTTTTTTTTTTTTTTGAGACGGGAGTTTCGCTCTTGTTACCCAGGCTGGAGTGCAATGGCGCGATCTCGGCTCACCGCAACCTCCGCCTCCCGGGTTCAGGCAATTCTCCTGCCCCAGCCTCCTGAGTCGCTGGGATTACAGGCACGTGCCACCATGCCCAGCTAATTTTTTGTATTTTTAGTAGAGATGGGGTTTCACCATGTTGACCAGGATGGTCTCGATCTCTTGACCTCGTGATCCACCCGCCTCGGCCTCCCAAAGTGCTGGGATTACAGGCTTGAGCCACCGCGCCCGGCCTTAGAATTTCATTTTTAACATATACTAATAAACAAAGCAAAGATGGCATATTAACAGGTGGGGGATGGCTGTCCCTATGCATGCAACCAAATGTAATCTATCTAGTAGTGGTTCCACATACCCAGCCAAATGCAATGAATCTGGGGGCAGGGGGTGGCTGTTTGTAAGGCACACAGCCAAATGTAACGAATGTCAAAATAAAAAAAGAGTCCACTTCTTCAGGTAGGTAAACTGAACAAAACGGTTTGTCAGTGTAAGTGAATTTAATTTAGTCTGTTCTCATTTCGCCTTCCACCATAAATAAAAGCTCTTGAGTCCTCCCCAGAAACTGAGTAGATGCCAGTGCCATGCTTGTACAGCCTGCAGAGCTGTGAGCTAATTAAATGTCTTTTCTTCATAAATTAAAAAAATAAAGTAATTTAAGTTCAAGAGAGTGTCATTTATACAGAGAGAACATGTACTACTAAGGCCGTTAGCAACTTTCACTCAACTCCATAGCAGCTTTAAAAACCATTTTAAGTTTCCAAAGGAAAACAGATAATTATGATTAATGTCAAGCAAATAATGTAAAATAAATGGTATCAAACCTTATAAAAGGCCTGAAGATCCCCAATAGGAGGTGAAACTGTTAGATAATCTGGAAATTTATCTTGCAGGTGAGCGATGAGCATGCCAAACTGGGTCCCCCAATCTCCTATATGATTCAACCTAATACCAATCAGAGAATATAAAATCAATAATAAACATGGTTAAGTTAAATTAGAGGAACTATATTCCATTAGGAACCACTAACATTTACATGCCAGTACATCAACATCTAGTAATATCTGTTTACTTAGATATTTCTTCAACTGGTCTGAAAACTTCACAAGAGATGAAAACTACGTCTGTTACATTTAGCTCTGCATACTCAAGTAATAGAGGCTGCACATGGCAGGCATCCAGGAATTCCTGAATGTGTTTTCTGTCAATGGACTATAATCTGTTTATTTTGTAGCTAATTAAGACAATGACAGCTGAGCCAATGTTGGTTATTCCCACCATTTTATGAAAATTTAACATTTTAACCAATTATCTTAGTATAATTTAGACCAATGGTTCCCAAATATCAATATCATATATTCTTGAAAATATATGTTGGGCTGGGCCAGCGCCATGTAATCCTAGCACTTTGGGAGGCGGAGGCAGGAGGATCATTTGAGGTCAGGAGGTTGAGACCATCCAGGCCAACATAGTGAAATCCTGTCTCTACTAAAACTACAAAAATTAGCTGGGCGTGGTGGTGCAGGCCTGTAGTCAAAGCTATTTGGGAGGATGAGAAGGAAAGATTGCTTGAACCCAGGAGGTAGAGGCTGCAGTGAACCAAGGTTGCACTACTGCACTCCGGACTGGGCGACAGAGAGAGACTCTGTCTCAAAAAAAATATATGTTGATCCAACCACTTCTTTCTCGCTGCTTTTTTAATTTTTTTTTAAAGACGGGGTTTCACCATGTTTGTCAGGCTGGTCTTGAACTCCCGACCTCAGGTGATCCACCCGCCTTGGCCTCCAAAGTGCTTGGATTACAGGCGTGAGCCACTACGCCCAGCCCTCTCTGCTTTTTTTTTTTAATCCAAACCACCAGATCATTTTTCAAGTGCATCATGATGATAGCCTCTTCACTTACTGTTACAGTCTCCCTTCTTTGCCTAGCTTCCTCACAGTAAGTAACCAGAGTAATCTTTAATTTGTATTATTTAAAAATTTTATTTCTCTAAAAATATAAAAAATAGAGACAGGTTCTCGCTATGTTGCCTAAGTTAGTTGAAAACTCCTGGCCTCAAGTGATCTTTTCACCTTGGCCTCCCAAAGTGCTGGGATTATAGGTGTGAGCCACAGTGCCCAACCTAATCTTTAATTTGATCACCTTATTCCACAAACTAAAACTCTCTAATAGCTTTCCATTACGCTTAGAATAAAATCTCAATTGCCTATCGCAGCTTACAAGCAAGGCCCAAAATAACCTATTTCTTTACTACCTTTCTCCCTAGTAGGATATAAACCCCTTGTATACAAGAGGTCCTCAAGAAATATTTGTAGAATGAATAAAGGAGTTTAATCCTTGGTTTTACTAAGAATCTAAAAAAAGTAAAATAGTAAAAATGGTTCAGAGGAGAGGCTCAGGACATATATTAAAAGCTTACTGGGTGATTGTAAAGCAGAACTAAGCTGATGAACCACTGATTTAGTTGAACGAACGATCTTTCTCGAGTGAGATATTTCATGTTCTATAGAATTTTCCAAACAAGAAAATAAGGCAAGAGAATAGGAAGCAAGGCAAGAGCACATACCTGAGCACATCATATCCTGCAAATTCAAAGAGGCGGGATATACTCTCTCCGATGATGGTTGACCTCAGGTGGCCTACATGCATCTCTTTAGCTATATTAGGGGAGGAAAAGTCAACTATAACCTGTGGTAGACAAAAAGAGAAGGCTGTTAAGAAGGGCATAAACATTTTGTTCTAATACATTAATAACACATTTAATAACAAACTCAGACTTAAACATTAATTTGGGTTGTAATTCAATCATGTTCGATTTTACGATGGATCTGCTTGTATATTTTTAACTGAAAAAGAATCAAATTCATTTATAAAAATTATCCACTCTATTTCAGTGATACCTGTTTATCAACTGGCTACCTCAAATGCCTTGTGGAATTAAGTGGAAAAAAAAAAAAATCACACAACATGCTAGACTCAGGACAAAGCCTACTTCATAAGTATGTTCATAATCTCAAATGTTAATGATTAAATTTCAATATAAAAAGTGAAATCCATTCCCAGTTTCAGCACTTTCCATGTGGTTCGTGTTTCCTTTTCTTTATTAGAGATGAAGTCTCACTATATTGCCCAGGCAGAAGTGCAGTAGCTATTCACAGCCTTTAACTTCTGGGTTCAAGCAGTCCTCCTGCCTCAGCCTCCCAAGTAGCTGGGACTATAGGCACATACCACCATGCCTGGTACCATGAGGTTCTAAGATACTAATATATTAATCAAAAAGTATATATATACCTTTTTATTCTCTCCCAGAGCAGGTAGTTTAACTCCATTCACTAGGAGACTGGTCAACTGTTCTGATACAAAATCCTTTCTTAAGTGGACATTAATAAAACCTAATGATAGAAGAGAAAATATATCAGATAGTGTCTTATCCGGAATAATCGCTCACTCCTAAGGATTTGTTCCAGAAGCTGACCTGGCTCTGGCAAAATTCTTCAGGATTCCAATACCAGTTGTGGCCTTGACTTAAGCTGTCTTGTAAGCTCCTGTCTCACCATCTACTTCAAGCCTTCACCACTCTCCTGAAACCTTCCTACTTAATTCAGGAACCTTTCACTATCAGCAAACAATCTGTTTGCCTCTTAACAGAGAACAGAATGCCCTTGTGCTGAAGACTTATCTGCCATTATCTGTCCTAATTTTGCTGATGAAAAACTGAATCACAAAGAGGCAAAGTAACTAATTCAAGATAAGGCAGCTAAAAGTGGTAGATGAGTCTAGATTAAAACTTCAATTTCCTACTTCACAATCCATAGTGCTTTCACTATCTTGTTCAGTATATAAATTTTAAACTTGTAAATAAAATGTGTGTTCTTTTTTAACTTCAAAATGGACTCATCTTCAATACAACTATTAAGAAGGATAATAATGTCATACCAGGACCAGCAATTTCAACTTTTTCAATATATTCATTGTCTGGGAGGTGTTTGGTAATGTTTTCAGCAATTTCTCTTGTATTAACTTTCTGTTCCTTGGTTTTGAGCATCTACAACACAATATAAAATGATTCATTACACAACAGGTTTCAGGAAGTTACTCAAAAATGCACATCCGACAAGGCACAAGATGCATTTTACGTAAGAATCATGGAAAGAGCCGGGCGTGGTGGCTCACGCCTGTAATCCAAGCACTTTGGAGGCCAAGGCAGGCAGATCACCTGAGGTCGGGAGTTCAAGACCAGCCTGACCAAATGGTGAAACCCCATCTTAAAAAAAAGTAAATTAAAAAAAAAAAGAACCATCGAAAGGCAGAAGCAGTGAAGTCCAACCACGTTATGAATGACAGTTTAAAGTGTCAGTAGTGCCAAGAGGAATAGAAAAGTGCCCAAACTACATGATCTCTATTTCCAAATGTTACACAAAAATACCTGGAACTCTCTTTTTCTTTTTTGGAGACGGAGTCTTACTCTGTCGCCCAGGCTGGAGTACAATGGCGTAATCTTGGCTCACTGCAACCTCTGCCCCAAGTTCAAGCAATTTTCCTGCCTCAGCCTCCCTTGTAGCTGGGATTACAATACCTGAAGCCTTTTAATGATGACACAATAAAGTCTACAGTAGCCTGGTTCCAGCATATTTACATTACTAATTTTCAAGTCATTAAGGTGTGCAATAGTCACACATGAGAAACACTATAAGAAAAGATCTGGACTCTTTAGAGTAACTCTTTCTAATCCAGCAAAGAAAGGAAAATAGAAAGACCCAAGCCAGATGCAGTTAACCACAAACACATCAGACAATGTAGCTATTTAAAATGGGGAAATCCTCTGCTTGAAAATGAATACATAAGCCTGGCTCAAAGATCACAGTTACATCAAATATTTAATAAGGATGCTGACTGGTAAATGGCTAATTTTAATTTTTCACCTCCCAACACTCATCAACAAAACACAGCAATCCTGGATACAGCTGGAGGGAAATACTTAAAGAGTACCAATGATTGTTCTTAAATATTGAGAATATATGTAAAACTTAACCAAAACTTAAAACTGTGTTTAAAAAAAAAGTTAAAACATATGCCCTCCCCCATCCCCTTTCTCAAGTTTTTCAAACTGTGGCAAATGTCCTTTTCACCAAGGATACAACTTGCAATAGTATTATTTCTATAAATGCTAATGATGATATTAATACTTAAAAAAGACAAATAACTAAGAGTCATGACAATACATCACCTGAGAAATACCCATAGCACTATTACACTGATAGTCCCCAAACTTGGGCTGCTGACTTGGTGTCACTATCAGAGGAGGATTTTCCAAATCTGGATATGCAGCCTTAATTGCATGGCCAAAGACCTCTTGCAGGCGGCTATTAATGTTAATCATATTTTTAGTTGGTTTGTTTCTTTCTGCCTGAAGACTCTGTAGGAAAAGAATGGAAACATGGCAATAATGTACAACATCATCACCATACAAAATTTCTACAAATTATTTCGAGTACAGACCTTCGAATATCTTAAGAACCAAAAGGGAAGGCTGGGCGCGGTGGCTCAAGCCTGTAATCCCAGCACTTTGGGAGGCTGAGGAGGGTGGATCACGAGGTCAAGAGATCAAGACCATCCTGGCCAACACGGTGAAACCCCATCTCTACTAAAAATACAAAAATTAGCTGGGTGTGGTGGCGCGTGCCTGTAGTCCCAGCTACCCGGGAGGCTGAGGCAAGAGAACTGCTTGAACCTGGGAGGCGGAGGTTGCAGTGGGCCGAAATCACACCACTGCACTCCAGCCTGGCACCTGGCGACAGAGCAAGACTGTCTCAAAAAAAAAGAACCAAAAGGGAAAATGTACTCATAGTGTGATGCCCTCACATTTGGGACTTACTAAGACGTGAAGCAGAACAAGTCCATCCCATAGCATCTACAACTCCATGGGAAATGCCCAGAGGTCTTACTTTCTGCATTTGTTTTAGCAGAACAGAAACTGGGAGGAGGCAGTTGAAAAGGGCTACTGGAATCCTTTTCTCAGCTTCCCTAAATCTCTGAGAAAATTATATTTCACATCAAATATTGGAAGTGAAAACTCAATGGACAAAAAACAAACAAAAAAAAATGTTGTGTTCATGAAAATGTTGACCTCTTCAAGGCAAATAAAAGGGAACAAAGTAGGTAATATCAATATACCAGAAAACCCAGTAGTTTTGTTTACTGTTATTAGACCTACTACCTCCTGTTTTCCATGGAATATAGTCATTTAAGATGGCATATATGCCGGGCGTGGTGGCTCATGCCTGTCATCCCAGCACTTTGGAAGGCTGAGATGGGTGCATCACCTGAGGTCAGGAGTTTGAGACCAGCCTGGCTAACATGGTGACATCCCATCCCATCTCTTAAAAAAAAAAAAGATGGCATACGATTATCTCTATTACTGCACTTGTCATACCCTCATAAAACTATCTGTCTCCACCACTAGACTGCTGGATGCACAGAGTGCTTAGTTCATGGCTCTCTTCCCTGGCATCTAGCACTGTACTTGTCATATATAGCAGTTAAGAAAAAAAAAAAAAAAAAGAAAAAGAAAAAAAAAAGGAGAAAAAGCTGAATGAACACATATGCTTTTAATGGAGGGTAAATATGCTGCCTATACACTTATATGTTCATCAATTTTATGTTCATTCAGATGTTCATCACAATTTTAGGTTCATCACAAATTTATGTTCATCAAAATGTCAATGCTATAAAATATTAATAACAGTAACAAAAGTTAATATTTGAGTATGTAGTGTCAAGATTTGAACCAAAAGCTTTACTTATATGCATTATCTTATTCCATACACATAATAAAATGGAGTTTGTTACTATTATCACTATTTCTATGTGGGCTACAGATAAGTAACTTGCCAAAGATAATAGGTAGGGTGCGGTGGCTCATGTATCTGTAATCCTAGCACTTTGGGAGGCTGAGGCGGGCAGATCCCAAGGTCAGGAGTTTGAGACCACACTGGCCAATTTGGTGAAACACCCGTCTCTACTAAAAATACAAGAATTAGCCAGGCATGGTGGAACATGCCTGTAATTCCAGCTACTTGGGAGGCTGAGGCAGGAGAATCGCTTGAACCTGGGAGGCAGAGGTTGCAGTGAGCTGAAATCACACTACTGCATTCCAGCCTGGGCAACAGAACAGGACTCTGCCTCCAAAAAAAAAAAAAAAAAAAAAAAGAATAAGTGGAAAAGCCCAGATTCAAACTCAGGGTCTATTGGAATGAAGAGTCCAAGTTTCACGCTTCTCTCATCATCCCTATCATAGGAAGAAATTATATTCTTAAATTCACTAAAAAGCCTGATTTCAAGTTTGTAGCTAATTAATAATTGACTCCTCTCTTTGGTAACATACTTAAAACAAGGAAGATACGTTTATCACAATCTAAAGATTTCCAACAGCAAATACCAAAGTTACTTGGATATGATTCTTTTTTCTTCTTTGTTGTAAGACACAAGATCTCACTGTCCACTCTGTTGAGGCTGAAGTGCAGTGGCATGACAGCTCACTGTAACCTTGAGCTCCTGGGCTCAAGAAAGCCTCCTGCCTTCATCTCCCAAAGCACTGGGATTACATGCATGAGCCACCACATTTGGCCTAGATTATGATCTTATACACAAAACTTGCTATAATTGTGGGTCAAGATGGCCAGGGGCAGATCTGTGTTAATTGGATCCAAATAATTAAAAGCTTGCTTGGCTCAGAGTACACTGAAGTTTATACATTGAACTAAACTATATTATTGGTGCAGTTAATTAGAAATCAAGCGGCAACAGGAGGCCTAAGGTAAAGACCATCCCCCGCAGTAATACTGGGGAACACCTCGGGGTGGTTGCAGAGCAGGGAATGCTGCTCTGGTCCCACGAATGCCTTCTCAACATGGAGACTGCATGAGGGCCTCCTAAAGAGGGCTTAGGCAAAGATCTCTGAGAAGGGAGGCGACCTCTGCTCACAGATCCAGGAGGGTCTCTGCAGATGGGAGCTGACAAGGAGAAAAGCCTTGCAGGGCAGAGATGAAGGAATACCCCAGGCTCTGCCTAGGTTCTCCAGAATAAGCAGTGATTTTAATTGCTCTATGTCCTCAATGCCCCTTGATGCATTAGGCTCCTCATCTGCTATACTTCTGATGCAGGGGTACCCTGATAACAATCACAATCGGTGATAAACTCAGAGTACTAGTTTACAATGTCTTGGTAGGATCTCAAGTGCTGTTAAATGCTCAGAGCACTAGTTTAGCATGTCTTAGAAGGATCTCAAGTGCTCTCCGTCCAAGCCCATAAGATCAATGAGATCATGCACATAATAAAAGTGTTTGGAGCCCAGAGCTGGGGACCAACAGAGTTCCCACACCTGTGTTAGTCCCCTGGACCCATGCTGTATATTCTACCCTTGTGTCTCTGTCTATTTCCTTTTCTCAATCCGTCGTCACCTCCGGGACTAATGGTACACATGTATGGGGTTCAGCTGGTTCCCAACAATAAATGTCAATTTTTTATTTTTTATTTTTGAGACAGGGTCTCACTCTGTTGCCCAGGCTGGAGTGCAGTGACACGATTTCAGCTCACTGAAACCTCCGCCTCCCAGGTTCAAGTGATTCTAATGCCTCAGCCTCCCAAGTAGCTGGGATTACAGGCATATGCTGCCACCCCTGGCTAATTTTTTTATTTTCAGTAAAGACAGGATTTCACCAGGTTGGCCAGACTGGTCTTGAACTCCTGACCTCATATGATCCACCCTCCTCAGCTTCCCAAAGAACTGGGATTACAGATGTGAGCCACAGCGCCCGGCCTCAATTTTTTTATTTTTAAAGGATAGGAGTGCCAGTATGCCGGGCGCGGTGGCTCAAGCCTGTAATCCCAGCACTTTGGGAGGCCGAGGCGGGTGGATCACGAGGTCAAGACATCGAGACCATCCTGGTCAACATGGTGAAACCCCGTCTCTACTAAAAATACAAAAAAAAATTAGCTGGGCATGGTGGTGTGTGCCTGTAATCCCAGCTACTCAGGAGGCTGAGGCAGGAGAATTGCCTGAACCCAGGAGGCGGAGGTTGCGGTGAGCTGAGATCGCGCCATTGCACTCCAGCCTGGGTAACAAGAGCGAAACTCCGTCTCGGAAAAAAAAAAAAAAAGAGTGCCAGTATGTACAGAGAGAGAGAGAGAGAGAAAGAGTGTGTGTGTGTGTGTGTGTGTGTGTGTGTGTGTATACCTCACATACAAAATCTACTATACTTAGTTTTGGCACCATGCAAATTACTATCTGATTATAATCAATTCAGTATGTTTTCTCTATCAGTTTCATATGTGATGCTTTCAAGTCAGAGCACATGGCCAAAGTGAACCAGGGAAAGAGGACAGGGTGAATGGCCATCACACACAGTACTTTATTACTCTGTGGTTTTTAGTTCTGCTATGTACGTTGTGTTCAGCTGCTAATTCAGTAGAGCAAAGTATTTGTCAAAGAATCAATATGCCTTCCACATTACACTGAGAGCATTCTCCTATCTATATGAGAGCTAATCTGCATTACAGAAAAAAATGAGTATTAGTATATGCTGTACTTCTATCCCAGCTACTTGGGAGGCTGAGGTGGTTCCGAAGAGTTTGAGAAAATACTGTACTTCCTTTTGTATCTTTTCCCTTATAGTCAGTCTTTAGCACATATCAGACATTTAATAATACTTTTGAATTAAAATAAATGTAAAAGAGAATTAAGTATATATAAGTGCAGAATGAATGACATAACCAGAAAAGTGAGATTCTTTTGGGAAGAGTCTATGGAAAAGGAATTTTGTGATTTTAGAAGACTCAAAGAAAAGCATAGCAGATCACATATGGGTAATATGAACTCAAGCACAGCAGATCACAAATAGGTAATATGAGAAATGTCATGAGAGTGGGGCAGATAGAGTCTAAGGTGAGTAAATGGAATCAATCAGCTTTGGGAAAAAGATGTAACGCCAGAAAAGTTTGTCTGAGAGTAGAATATACACACAGGAAAATAATTACAGAAATGAGGTCAATACTCTGGGATATGTCATTGCCAAACCTGAAAAGTGGGCCAAAGAACTGCAGTAAGTTCATTTTTGTTTTAACAAAACTGATAAACACTGTTAAATTATGAGACTATTAAATAAATATAGCACAAACTTCATGGGAAAAAAAATGTTTTGAAATACCAGGTGGAAAAAAAGCCCAAATGATAAGATACAAAAGTAAAACTGTAAAATAACCAACTTAGGGTGGAGAAGGTATGTAGGTGACTTTCAAATATTTCTTTTATGATAGAGGCAATGATTTAAAAATTAAATTTTTTTTAAAGGCATGGGTATAAACTGCTGAAAGAAATGCCTCAACCTTGCTGGATATAGTGGGTCACACTTGTAATTCCACCACTTTAGGAGGCCAAGACAGGGAGGCTCGAGGCCAGGAATTCCAAGGCCAGCCTGGCCAACACAGCAAGACCCCAACTCTATTAAAAATATATATATATATATGAAAACAGACTATTACAGTAAAATAGTAAAAAAAAAAAAAAAAAAAAAATTAGCTGGATGCGGTGGCAAATGCCTGTAGTCTCAGCCACTCAGGACACTGCAGTGGGATGGTTGCTTGAGCCTGAAGGTTGAGGCTGCACTGAGCCATGATCATGTCACCACACTCCAGCGTGAGTGACAGAGATCCTGTCTCAAAAAATAATAAATAAATGCATAAATAAAAATTTAAAAAGAAATGCCTCAACCCTACCTAAATCCTACTTTGTCAGCTAAATAGTTTCAGGATGAAACATCTCAAAGAGTCCTAAAGGACAGGACGATACCAACTTCTCACTATTTGCACCAACTACTTCAGTCCTAAGTTGTCCAATGCAAGGAAAAGAATAGGGTTTCTATGCTGCTTTTTCCAAATTCCACAGGAAATACTTCCAGAATCTTTGGTAACAAAGGTTTTAAAAAAGGTATAATAATTCAAACTGGAGAATAATTCTGGAACCCAAAGTACTCACCTTTCGAAGAATATTCAGTCTATACTTTAATTTTAAATTTTCTTCTTGTAACTGCTCCAAATTTGGAGAAGCTCCTAAAGAACCACAGTTTTTCAACCGGTCAATTTCAGCAGTCAGAGATTTAATCTCTTTTTCCTGGGGAAAAAAGGCACTTTTTTCAGTCCGTAAACTTACTTCCACATTTCCCCTCTCCAACAAGGCACGGCATAGACCATGGGAATCATTAATGTGCCCTTTGACCATCTGTGATTTTTTTTCTCCTCTGAGACTTTTGCTGACATTGGCACATTATCCTTAATAAGAAAATACTGGCCAGCATGGGAGCTCCCGCCTATAATCCCAACACTTTGGGAGGCCAAGGCAGGTGGATCACTTGAGGCCAGGAGTTCGAGACCAACATAGACCATCAGTGTTGCTAACACAGCGAAACCCTGTCTCTACTAAAAATACAAAAATTAGCTGGGAATGGTGGTGCATGCCTGTAATCCCAGCAACTTGGGAGGCTGAGATGAGAATCGCCTGAATCCCAGAGGCAGAGGTTGCTAAGAGCTGAGATCATGCCAGTGTACTCTAGCCTGGTTGACAGGGCAACTCTGTCTGGAAAAAAAGAAGAAAAGAAAAGAAAAGAAAGAAAGCAAGCCAGATATGGTGGCTCATGTCTGTAATCCCAGCACTTTGGGAGGCCGAGGCAGGCGGGTCACAAGGTCAGGAGTTCAAGACCAGACTGGCCAACATGGTGAAACCCCATCTCTACTAAAAAATACAAAAATAAGCTGAGCATGGTGGCTCATGCCTGTAATCCCAGCTTCTTGGGGGGCTGAGATAGGAGAATTGCTTGAACCGGGACCTGAGAGGCAGAAGTTGCAGTGAGCAGAGATTGTGCCACTGCACTCCATCCAACCTGGGCTACAGAGCAAGACTCCAACTCAAAAAAAAAAAAAAAAAAAAAGGAAAGCAAAGAAAATGTTACGCACACATATACGTGTGTTGGGAGACAGGAATAGGAGTGTTAAGTGTATAATGAAATATATCTTATATCCCTAGTTTTTTTCTTTGGCTCAATAAGACACTCTCATTTAGCAAGAATACTTAGTTAAATTTCAGGTTGACCAACCTGCTTTTATTCCCAAGTCTTATGACTTGGGACTCTTAAAAAAACCAAATGTCTTTTGTCACATTCAAAATAGCTCAAGGGTCTGCCTTTTACCCCTTCCAGGACTAAACAATTTTCCCATTTCTTCTTACTTCCAGTGTCTTAGGTCCAGGCTTTGTACTTTAATATCTAAAACTAAACACATGTCAATTCAGAAAGAAACAAAGCTTCTAACTTCACTGCAAAACTCAGAGGGAGGATCCTCATCTGAAATTTCAGAATACTTACAGGGAGATAGCTACACCCAAAGCTAAATTGCCATAAATGAGCATACATTATGTTCCAGGAGCTGAGCTAAACACTTTTCAGAAATTACCTTCATGATAATTACAACCCAGTGAGGCAGTCCTTATAACCCCATACGGAGAAATATATGGCTCAGAAACGTAAAGAACCTGCCAATTTACTCGACTAACTTGTACTTTGTTACTGCTGATAAAAGTAATAAAGCTGTAACGAGTACTGTGAACTACTTTCCTACCATCTGTCCCCACCTGGGCATAAAAGGTAATGGAACTGTCCCGCTTTCACTTTCATAAGGTGTGGCTGTTCCTTCCCAACGAATGTGGAGGGCAGAGAGCAAACTCCCGTTGGTCTGATAATGAATCACTCCATGGGCTTATTAGGAATCCTCTGGCTCAGTATCCCGGAAAGAACTGTGGCTAGGCAGCAAACCACGACCCAGAGCTCCTGAGCGTCTCCGCTTTGTTTAACTCCCCGCATCCCCTAAGAAAGCACGTGTGTATGCAGAGCAGCAGGTGGATTGTGGGGAGAAACTTGTTCTGAACATGCCAGGCTCCAGCCCACGAGGACGCTGGGTTGGGGAGGCCTGGGAGAGGGTGGGGACCCTCCATTCCGCTGAAAGTCAAAATCACACGGGCTTTGGAATGATGGGTGCTTCCTCTCTCAACCCTTCCTGCTCCCACAGGGACCCTACCGCCCGCCTCAGAAAGGACCAGGATGGTCCTCGCCTAGCGGTCCCTCCCTCGACACCGTTCGGGCAGGAGCCAGAGCCTGCTCCATCTCTTCCAGGGCTTCCCGCCGGTCTCCTGCGGCCAAACCTGCTGCAGCAGCCGCTCGGAGCACTGAGCCACCACTCCTTCCATCCCGTCAGCGTCTCACTCGCCAAGTGGACGGAAGCGGAAAAGGTCAGCCTCTCCCGGAAGCGGAAACCCCCTCTGGTCCGCTGTCACGTCGGACTAGGTGCTGCCACCTCTGCTGCCTCCTGGTGGGATCCAGGAAACACTACGAGGAGAACCCGCGGGGATGTCGGCCAGAGGACAAGCTGCAGCCCAGGGACATTTGGGTAAGGGGAGAGTAATTGAGCAGAAACGAATCATAGCTGCTCTGTGCTTGGATTGACTTGGACAGGCACTAACCTAGAGCTTCTGGCTCTCAGAGGCCTCACTTTGTCCCTCTGTGAAATGGGCACAAAACTAACCAATCCATTCATTTGTGCAACAAACATTTATTGTGTACTTTAAAATGCCAGACACTATTCTAGGCCCTGAGGGCACAGAGAAAACAAAACAGACAAGATCTCCCCTCTCATGGCAGCTACATTTTAGAGTGCAGTGATAAAATAGACCAAAAAAGGTAATAATCTCAGGTAGTTTAAATTGCCAGGAAGGCAGTGTGATAGAGTGACTTGTGTCAGAGAAAGTACCTTTAAACAAGTGACATTTGAGTTAAAATCTTATTTATTTTTCCAGTTTTATTGAGGTATAATTGACAAATATTGTATGTAATAACGATGTACAACATAATGTTTTGATATATGTGTACATTCCGAAATGATTACCACAATCAAGATAATTAACATTACCATCATCTCATATAGTTATTATTTGCGCGCGCATGCGCGCGTGTGTGTGCGTGTGTGTGTGTGTGTGTGTGTGTGTGTGTGTTTGTGTGTGGTGTGAACATTTAAGATCTATCCTCAGCCTGGGAAACAGTTAAGACCTCATCTCTACAAAAAAAATGGAAAAACAGCTGGGCATGGTGGCGTGTGCCTCTAGTCCCAAATATGTGGGAGGCTGAGGTGGGAGGATCACTTGAGCCCAAGAATTTGAGGCTGCAGTGAGCCATGATTATGCCACTGTATTTCTGCCTGGGTGACAGAGTGAGATCCTGTCTCTATTTAAAAAAACAAACAAACAACAACAACAAAAAAAAACTGCAAGTATACAACATACATTATGTCTCCAGTATTTACTAATCCTGCCTAACTGAAACTTTGTAGCTTTGAGCAGCATCTCCCATCTTTCCTGCCCCACAGCCCTGACAACCACCATTCTATGCACTGCTTCTATGAATCCGAATTTTTTAGATTACACATATGCATGAGCTAATGTAGTATTTGTCTTTCTGTGCCTGGCTTATTGCGCTAACCTAATGTTCTCCAGGTTCATCTAGGTGACAACATGTCATCTATGTTGAAACCATAACAGGGTTTCCTTATTAAAGACTGAATATTTCATTGTCTATATATTGAGTTAAAATTATAAACAGCAAACCTGGGACCTAAGAAGGCAGGGACCTTAATTATCTTGTTCACTCTTCCCTATGACTCCAGAACTTAGAAAGTAGCACTCTCTGAACTTTTTGCCTATGTGCTTCATAAAAGAATTTTAATAATTTGTATCCCATTTTACGCTTTTAAAAGTTGACATCAGGCTGGACACATTGGCTCATGTCTGTAATCCTAGCACTTTGGGAGGCTGAGGCAGGCAGATTGCTTGAGCCCAGGAGTTCAAGACCAGCCTGGGAAAAATGGTGAAACCTTGTCTCTACCAAAAATACAAAACATTCCCCAAGCATGGTGGTGAGTGCCTGTAGTCCTAGCTGTATAGGCAGCTTAGGAGGGAGGATTGCTTGAACCCAACAGTTCAAGGCTACAGTGAGCCATGATTCTGCCCCTGCACTCCAGTCTGGGCAATGAAGTGAGACCCTATCTTAACAACAACAACAACAACAAAAAAACAAAACCTGACATCTCAAAACTCTTATCACTACTTTAAATAGTGAGAACGGATTATTTTTGGCATGATGCTTCATAAGTGCTCTCACTGTATTTTCATCAAAACTGTGGATTTGCAAGTTTAGCTTGTCCAATTTAGGGAAAATGTCTGCCATATTGTTTCATTGGCAAAGCCAGTCCTCTTTGTCCAATCAAATAATCCAAATTATTTTACTTAATTTTTAACCATTTTAAAATTGCCTTTATCTTTTTTCTTTTTAAATTGATTATTTTACGTAGAAGTATATGAACTATCCTTTATTTTGTAAATCAAATAAAAGTGTTAATATAGGGCCGGACACGGTGGCTCACGCCTGTAATCCCAGCACTTTGGGAGGCCAAGGTGGGCGGATCACCTGAGGTTCGGAGTTCGAGACCAGCCTGACCAATGTGGTGAAACTGTCTAAAAAAAAAAAAAGTGTTAATATACTAGTCCTTCCTTATCCATGGGACGTACCTTCCAAAACACCTCAGTGGGTGCCTGAAACTGTGGATAGTACCAAGCCCTATATATATATACTATGTTTTCTCAATCCAGTAATTCAGAAGGCTACTAAGTAACTAACGGATGGGGAGTGTAGACAGTATGGATTTGTTATACCAGGGGAGGATTCACGTCCTGGGCAAGACAGAATGAGACAGTGGAGATTTCATCATGCTACCAAGAAATGGCATGCAATTAAAAACCTATGAATTGGTTATTTCTGAGTTGGTTGTTGAAACCTATGAATTGGTCATTTTCCACTTAATATCTTCGGAATATGGTTGACAATGGGTAGCTAAACCACACATGGGGTGGGGGGGGGGCTGGACTACTGTACATGTTCCTGAAATGGGCTTTGCAAAATTATGACAGTAAGAGACATTTGACATCTTGCTTGTAGCCTCACAGGCTATCTGTCTTTGCCCATTTCTGGGTGTGGGCCAAGCTAACTTTGGGGAAAATTTAGTTTATGGTTAAAATGATAATGGCCCTTCCTCCAAATCGACTGTTCTTGTAAAACTAATGCAAGTAATGAAGCTATGAGGATGAGAGGGGCTTGAATTCCAAATAATTGTCACCTGTCATTCTGGAGGTCAGACTTGCGGCTTCCACAATAACTCTTGCAGACAGGCTCTGAGGGCACAAAGAAAGCAAAACAGACAAGATCTCCCCTCTTATGGCAGCCACATTTTAGAGTGGAGAGACAAAATAGACCAAAAAAGGCGACAGTCTCAAGTAGTTTTAATTGCCAGGAAGGCAGTGTGGTAGAGTATCTTGAGTTGGGTGGCCCCACCTGGACCCACCAGCCAGTCCTGTGGCCCCTAACCAGGAACTGACTCAGCACAAGAGGCAGCTTCAATTTCTTATGATTTCATCTCCAACTCAACCAATCGGCATGCCCCTACCCTACCCCACTGCCCAGCAAACTATCTTTGAAGAACCTCTAACTTAGGAGCCTTCAGAGAGGTTGATTTGAGTAATAACTCCATCTCTTTTTTTTTTTTTTTTTTTTTTAAAGATGGGGTTTCACCATGTTGGTCAGGTTGGTCTTGCACTCCCGACCTCAGGTGATCCACCCGTCTTGGCCTCCAAAGTGCTTGGAGTACAAGCGTGAGCCACCACGCCTGGCCATAACTCTATCTCTTATGTGGTGTGGCCAGACTTGTGTCAACTAAACTCTTTCTTTATTCCAATGCCATAGTGTCCATGAGTCAATTTTGTTTGTGCAGCAGGCAGAAAGAATCCACTGGGTGGTTCCATCACTCTGACACCGTATTTCTAAATTCTGAGAAAAATGGAGGGAGGGATGGACAAGTTGGTGGACAGACAAAGGGATAGGCAGATAGATCTCTATCTTCAAGGTAAAGGAAGAAATAAAAACAATCAATCATTTTGCTAAGCCCCCTTTGTTTAGTGCTCAAGGATATGCCCTCTGGAAAAAATATGTTCTTGAAGTCCCCCTTGTTCAATTCCTGTTAGTTTACACCCAGGCAATGTGGAGTCCTGATTTAGGGAGGTGGAGTCCGGCTGGTGGGAATGAAGGAAAGCAAAAAGAGAAAGCAGATAAGCTATAAGTCTACCTTTCTTTATGGTTCAGGATACATAGTCCTCCTGTGCAAATAACTCACAATCTTCCTGCACCCAGCTATTATCGGACACCTCAGGTGATAGAAAAATGTAAGTTAGCTCACTGCAATCAGCGTTATCCGTACTGCACAAAGTCCTCTTTAACACAGCCCAAGCACCATTCTATCAAATTCCCAGCACTCCTTTGTTTCCTGGAAGTCAGCTCCTGTCTTACTGATTTGCCTGTTGCATCCTTGCAATGTACTTTCCTGCTTTGTCTAATACATCTGCCTTTCTTTACCTACAACAGTCTTGGTAAGTTCTTTTCACCACCTGCATGACACAGCCCCAGATAGTCACTACCCATGACAGGCAATGGAAAGGATGGTATGCTTTTGTTTGTGGAAGGGGAGATGTAAAAGGAGAATTGGAAAACTGAGTTTGCAGGCCAGTCCATTTTAGAAAAGAGTATACAAAAATTCAGGATTCCCCTGATGTATCTGGACCCACAGATCCCTTTGAAGGATTTTCCCAACTGTGCTACATGTACCTCAGGGTACAGAACTTCCCAATCCCCCAACAAAAAAAAAGGGGCAGGGGGAATGGGTACTAGCCTAGGTGAAGAGACTGGCAAAAGTGAGAGCACATAGGAATTTGTAAGTTATACAGGATTTCCTGTACCCTGAGGTACATCTAGCCTAGTTTGAGAAGACCGTTCATCTTACTGACCTAAAGGAAGAAACTGAAGCAAAATTAATATAAGTAGAGAGTCTATTTGGGCCAGGGTTGAGGACTGCAGCCTGGGAGTCATGGATTCAAGTTGCCCTGAATATATGCTCCCATTAGCAGCCGTCACAAGTGGGTTAAAAAATGAAGAAGATGAAAAAGTTAGGATGCAGTTCCTAAGTTGCTTACCAAGAATTTACAACGGTTCATTAAAATAACATAAGCTACCATTGTCTGTACATTGATCTTTGTATCTTAAACACCAGGAACATGAAGATACTAGGTGAGGGTCACACTGTGTAACTTGTGATAATATTGTGGGTAATTTATCAGTTACTCTGAAATTACAGTAAGGGAAAGAGAAAACAAAATGCCTTTAAACAATTACCCCCAGGCCTGGGTGAAGAGAATGTGACAGATCTCTCCTGCGCTTGCCTCTCTGGGCCTAATCAATTTTGCATTCCTCACATTCCTCAGATTGCTCTGAGCCACTTTCTCAGTGTAGAGCAGTGCTTGACACAGGGTATTGCTCTAAAACTTTTTTTTTTTTTTTAGTTGGAGTCTCACTCTGTTACCCAGGCTGGAGTACAGTGGTACAATCTCAGCTCACTGCAATCTCCGCCTCCCAGGTTCAATCAATTCTCCTGTCTCAGCCTCCTGAGTAGCTGGGATTACAGGCGTGTGCCACCACGCCTGGCTAAATTTTGTATTTTTAGCAGAGACAGGTTTCACCATGATGGCCAGGCTGGTCTCAAACTCCTGACCTCGTGATCTGCCCGCCTTGGCCTCCGAAAGTGCTGGGATTACAGGCATGAGCCACAGAACCCAGCCTAAAACTGTTTCTTAATTGAATGAGCAGGAAGGTTTTATGCAGTGAGACTAGCAAATGCAAATGAAGCAGGAGCTAAGTTTACAGTATGGTCAATGATGAACTGCCCATGTGATCATGGTACTGTAAGATTATCATGAACCTGAAAAATTTCTGTTGCCTAGCGACATCTTGATGAGTCTGACCCTGTGTAGGACTAGGTGAATGTGTTTGTGTCTTAGTTTTAAAAGTGGAAAAAAGCTCTAGAATAAGGTTATAAAAATGTTCTTGTACATCTGTACGCTATCTTGTTTTAAACGAGTGTTATAAAAGAGCCAAAAAGTTAAAAAATTAAAACATTTATAAATTAAAAATGTTATAGTAAGCTAAGGATAATTTATTACTGAAGAAAGAACATTTTAATTTTTATGTCTATTTTTGTAGAGATGGGAATCTCACTGTTTTCCCAGGTTGATCTTGAACTCCTAGGCTCAAGCAATCCTCCTGCCTCTTCTGGGATTACAGGCATAGCCTAAGTGTACAATGTTTAAAGTTTATAGCAATGTACAGTAAAATCCTAGGCCTTCACATTCACTCGCCACACACTCACTGATTCACTCAGAAACTTCCAGTTTTGCAAGCTCCATTCACGGAAAGGCCCTGTACAGGTGTTCTAATTTTTTTATTATTATTTATAATTATTATTTGAGACAGAGTCTTGATCTGTCTCCAGGCTGAAGTTCAATGGCGAGATCTCGGCCCCCTGCAACCTGTGACTCCCTAGTCTAAGTGATTCTCCTGCCTCGGTCTCCTGAGTAGCTGGGACTACAGGCACTCCCCACCATGCCCAGCTAATTTTTGTATTCTTTTTTTTTAAGACGGGGTTTCACCGTGTTGGTCAGGCTGGTCTTGAACTCCCGACCTCAGGTGATCTGCCCGCCTTGGCCTCCAAAGTGCTTGGATTATAGGCATGAGCCACCATGCCCAGCCGTAATTTTTGTATTTTTAATAGAGACAGGGTTTCACCATTGGCCAGGATGGTCTCAAGCTCATGACCTGGTGATCTGCCCGCCTCAGCTTCCCGAAGTGCTGGGATTGCAGGCATGAACCACAATGCCAGGCCGTATTTTTTTTATCTTTTTTTTTTTTTTTTAATTGTTGTTTTGAGTCAGAGTCTCACTCTGTCGCCTAGGCTGGAGTGCAGTGGCGAGATCTTGGCTCGCTCCAACCTCTGCCTCCTGGGTTCAAGTGATTCTCCTGCCTCAGACTTCTGAGTAACTGGGATTACAGGCACCCACCACCATACCCAGATAATTTTTTATAATTTTAGTAGATACGGAGTTTCGCCATGTTGGCCAGGCTGGTATCGAACTCCTGACTTCAGATGATCCACCCGCCTTGGCCTCCCAAAGTGCTGTGATTACAGGAATGAGCCACTGCGCCTGGTCCTCATGACCTCATTTTAACTTATTACCTCTTTAACGACCTATGTCCAAATACGGTCACATTCTGAGATACTGGGCATTAGGACTTTAACATATGAACTTTGGGGGAATACATGTCAGCCCATACCACCACCCTTTTGAAAAACAAAAACTCTCCACCACCCATCTGCTCATCCAAACCCTCTAATGGTTCCCATTGTGTGCAGAATAAAATTAAAAACCCCTGCCTTGCCTTTATATGGGTAAAGGGAAAGCTTTCCCCTTGGCCTCCTGAAGTTTCACTGAAATATGAACTTGCAAAAAGCAGATTAATGGGGAAAAAGGCATACAAATGTATTTATTGTGTATTCGCAGGGAGAATCACTGAGCGATTGCTCACCCTGAAAGGTGGTGCAGAAGTGTATATGTCATCCTAGCAGAACAGGCTATGGGAGTGGGGGAAGAGGAATTCTGCTGAGGGTATTGTTAGGGAGAATGGATGTATCAGGGAACAGATATTAACGTGTACGTTATCTTGTGAAAAGGTCTATTCAAGTGTGGCTACACTCTTGATTTTACAGAAAAGGAAAGAAAAAACAGTTGTCCTCAATGTGCCTTAGTGTGTCTGGATCTTAAGCAGATAAAGATACTGGCTGGTCGAAGTGGCTCACACCTGTAATCCCAGCACTTTGCGAGGCCAAGGTGGGAGGATCACCAGGTCAAGAGATTGAGACCATCCTGATCAACATGGTGAAACCCCGTGTCTACTAAAAATACAAAATTTAGCCAGGTGTGGTGGCACGCCTGTAGTGCCAGTTACTTGGTAGGCTGAGGCAGGGGAATTGCTTGAACCTGGGAGGTAGAGGTTGCAGTGAGCCAACATGGCACCACTGCACTCCAGCCTGGCAACAGAGCGAGACTCTGACTCAAAAACAAAAAACAAAAAACAAAAAAAACCAAAAAAAAACCCTGCAACTTCTTTGGGAAACATGGGGTGAGGGAGAAGGTCAGAGAGATCTTGAGTGTTCTTTTCTTCAGTATGTCAAAGCACCATATTTTGGGGTATCAGTTTCTGAGCCCCAACAACTTACAAATTCTTACATGCTCTCACTTTTGTCAATCTCTCCACCTGGGCTCTTTTGGGTTATCGGTTTCTAAGCCCCAACAACTTACAAATCTTTTTTTTTTTTTTTTAGAGATGGGGTCTCGCTATGTTGCCCAGGCTGGAGTGCAGTGGCTATTCTCAGGTGCGATCCCACTACTGATCAGCATGGGAATGTTGACCTGTTCTGTTTCCGACCTGGGCTGGTTCACCCCTCCTTAGGCAACCTGGTGGTCCCCCACTCCCAGGAGGTCACCATACTGACGCCGAACTTAGTGCGGATATCCGATTGGCATAGCACACTACAGCCCAGAACTCCTGGGCTCAAGCGATCCTCCCACCTCAGCCTCCCGAGTAGCTGGGACCACAGGCACACGCCACTGCGCCCAGCCAACTTACAAATTCTTATGTGCTCTCACTTTTGACAATCTCTCTACCTGGGCTAGTACCCAATCCCCCTTTTTCTGTTTTCAAATACAGTAATGTATCACTTAACAGTGTGTACAGATTCTGAGAAATGTGTCGTTAGGCAATTTTGTTGTGCGGACATCAGAGAGTACTTGCACAAACCTGGATGGTAGAGCCTACTCCACACCCAGGCTACCTGGTATAGCCTGTTGCTCCTAGGCTCCAAACCTGTATGGCACGTTACTGTCCCGAATACTGTAGGCAACCCTAATGCAATGGTCAGTACTTGTATCTAAACATAGAAAACGTACAGTAAAATTATGGAATAAAAGATAATAAATAGGGCTGGGCTGAATATATTTTGCATATGAGAAGGACATAAAAAAAGAAAAACCAAAAAACACAATAAAAAGAGAGAAAAAAAAAAAGAAAAAAATAAATATTTAGTCTCTACTAAAAATATAAAAATTAGCTGGGTGTGGTGGCGTATGTCTGTAGTCCCAGTGACTTGGGAGGCTGAGGTAGGAGAATCACTTGAACTCAGGAGGCAGAGGTTGCAGTGAGCTGAAATCGTGCCACTGCACTCCAGCCTGGGTGATAGAGAGACTCCATCAAAAAAAAAAAAAAAAGTCATGAGGTTGGGCCCTAACTCAACATGATTGGTGTCCTCATAAGAGGAGATTAGCACACAGACACAGACACACACAGAGGTAAGACCATGTGAACACACAGGGAGAAAAAAAGAAAAAAAAAAGGTCGGGCATGGTGGCTCACGCCTGTAATCCAAGCACTTTGGAGGCCAAGGCGGGTGGATCACCTGAGGTCGGGAGTTTAAGACCAGCCCAACCAATATGGTGAAACGCTGTCTTTAAAAAAAAAAAAAAAAAAAATGGAAAGAGGCCTCTGAAGATACCGACCCTACCTGCCAGCACCTTGCTTGATCTCAGAATTCCAAGTTCAGGTCAGGAATGATAAATCAAAACGGTAGCAGAAAAAAAATGGGCAGATTCACGATACAGTTTAGAGATAGAACTGGCAGAACTTGCTGTTGGATTTGGAATCTAAAAATGAGGACATAGGTTAAGACTGTCAAGTGAAGAATGATGAGGTTCATAAATTTGGAAAGGAGAGCTTTATTTCACGTAAAGGGTAGCATGCTGCAGGTGGCCATTCCAGCCAGTAGCTGAAAACATGCACTTCGAGGGAAGGGCACAGGAAACAGGAATTTACGCTGAGCAGGTGGCCAAATATACATATTTAATAAGCTGTAAGAGGGGTCATGAATATTTATGAAAGGAGAAATGTGGGCATGCACAACTTAGCTTTATGCCCCTTCATGGGTCCCATGTACAAAAAATGGTGTTCTTAGCATGATCTGATGGTGGAGGTTTTGGGCCTCTGATGTCAAAAGGCGAAGCGGAAGACACAAAAACCTTCCCTGCACATCTTTTGTAAACTGGCCAGAACCATTCAGTGGTGGGTGGCCTCTTATCAGGAAGGAATGCATGTTGGTTGTTGTGGTGGAAAGGCAAAAGGGAGGGGCAGTTGGTGGAAATCAGCGGTGGAGCCAGGGTTTCCGACGGGCTGGTTTCTGTTTAGACTTTAGGAAAAAATGCCTAATAGCAGCTGGGGAGGGAGGGGGTCTAAGGAGGGGCACCCTACCTCCAGATGCCAGCCGGGGTTCTCCTTGGCCAAGAGGACATCCATTCAGTCTGTCATGGGGCTTAGGATTTTAGTTTTACTTCTCAAGAGAAAATGAAGTGACCAGGAAGAAATGAAAAAGCTGTGGGGAGGGAAAGAATGACTGGAACCTTAAATTTTCCTTCTAGTGGTAAAGTTTTAATGACCCAGGTCGGATCACACACTACTTGTTTCCATAGGGAATAATGTTCACTTCACCATCCATCTGTAAATGCTGTTTACTAGTTTTTAACTTTTTAAATCAACTCCCAGCAGAGGAAGCCTTATGACTACATGATTACAGAGCAGTGTGTAAATGTGATACCCTTTTTTAAATGACATAAAAATAATAATGTAAGAAAAATTAGAAGTTGTGGCTGGGAAGGAGAAAGGGTAAATATGTGCCATAATGTCCTCATCTTTATGGCCAGGAATGGAGAGGTCTTACTGAAGATGATGAATAAAAAGAATACAGGCCTATTTTCTTTTATTTTTTTGAGACTGAGTCTCACTCTATTGCCCAGGCTCTAGAGTGTGGTGGCATGATCTCGATTCACTGCAATCTCCACCTCCCAGGCTCAAGCGATTCTCCTGCCTCAGCCTCCCGAGTAGCTGGGACTATAAGCCCACGCCACCACACCAGGCTAATTTTTGTATTTTTAGTAGACATAGGGTTTCACCGTGGCCTCCCAAAGTGCTGGAATTACAGGCGTGAGACACCGTTCCTGGCCTACAGACCATTATTATTATTATTAGAGACGAAGTCTTGCTCTGTTGCCCAGTCTGGAGTGCAGTGGCACGATCTTGGCTCACTGCAGCCTCCACCTCCTGGATTCAAGCAATTCTCTTGCCTCAGTCTCTCCAGTAGCTGGGACTACAGGCACATGCTGCCACACCTGGCTAATTTCTTTTGTATTTTAGTAGAGACAGGGTTTCACCCTGTTACCCAGGCTGGTCTCAAACTCCTGAGCACAGGGAATCCGCCTACCATGGCCTCCCAAAGTGCTAGGTTTACAGGAGTGAGCCTCCATGCCCGGGCTACAGACCATTTTTAAAAAGTGGAAACCGGCTGAGTGTGGTGGCTCACACCTGTAATCCATGCACTTTGGAGGCCAAGGCGGGCAGATCACCTGAGGTCGGGAGTTCAAGACCAGCCTGACCAACATGGTGAAACCTCGTCTTTAAAAAAAAAAAAAAAAGTGGAAACCACCAGATAAACGATTGTGAATGGTAGATTCCAGAGGGTGGAGGTATCTTTTATTGTATATCTCATGTTCTTCTATAGCATTATGATAATTTTTTTTAACGTATTGCCAAAGGTAGAATTATAGCCAATTTAAAGACTCAGTTGGCTTTATTGTAATTCTAGAATTGGGCAATACTTCAGTCCGTAAAATAGAATCAGTGTTCCAGTGCGCTGATTCACATTCATAGAGAGGGCCTACAGTAAGTGGAAGCTAAGAAGAGAGTGTGTTAGTCCTTTCCAAGTTACTTTTCTCATAAGGTGGGGCCATAATAGAATAATAGAAAAATAACTGAGTAGTTAATATCAATTTCCTTCAGGCTACCTTTTTGCCTGTAAGGATTAAGGCAGAGGTAACTTATTCATGATTGAGGGACTGAAAGCTTCAAAGGACCTGTTTGGGAAATTGGGTGTTCTCTCTCTCTCTCTCCTGATTTCTCTGAGGGTCAGATAACTTAATTTAGGTTTGGTGACATGAAACTTTAGCATAGGTGACTCCATTCTGATTTTTAGGCTGGTCTGCTGGGGTCTGGTGCAGAACTTTAGTCCAAAAATCATGGCCTCTTATCATTTTTACTTAACAATGTGTATCAATTATTTACATAATAATTGAAAACTAAGTCTAATTTTTTTTTTTTTTTTGAGACGGAGTTTCACTCTTGTTACCCAGGCTGCAGTGCAATGGCACGATCTCGGCTCACCGCAACCTCCGCCTCCTGGGTTCAGGCAATTCTCCTGCCTCAGCCTCCTGAGTAGCTGGGATTACAGGCACGCACCACCATGCCCAGCTAATTTTTTGTATTTTTAGTAGAGACGGGGTTTCACCATGTTGACCAGGACGGTCTCGATCTCTTGACCTCGTGATCCACCCGCCTCGGCCTCCCAAAGTGCTGGGATTACAGGCTTGAGCCACCGCGCCTGGCTAATTTTTTTCTTTAAAAAGACACCAAGCTCCCATCCCGAGGGTCTGGGAGAGCGCATGCCCTTTCTTACTCTCCTGAGCACAATGGGAATACCCCTAAGCACAGAGTGACTCTCCTAGGGAGGGGTCAGGCTGAGACAAGGTCCTGACCTAGTCGGAGGCATGTCCCCTCACCCCTGAAAGCCTCTTCTTGCCCCTCTCCCTACTATCACAAGGGTGGTGGGAAGGCCCACCCAGGGTCCGGGGTCCTTGCTCCTTGCTACTTACTGCTGGTTCTGCATTTTATCTGGGTCAGTGTCATACTAAAGCAGGAGGGGCTGACTCAGGCAAGAGGAAGCCAAAGAAAGTTTTGGAAGGCTTGAAGAGCGGAAGCTTTGCTCTAACCTCTCCCGGCTTGAAAAAGCACCTTTGGGACTCAGGGGATTAAAGGGCAAAGGTGGGCCTAGCTCAGCCCCAGAAAACACCCCACATGGTTTCTCTCCTTCACTTGGTCATTCCACAAACAGCATCCAGCCCCCGTGACTCGGTACAGGGCACTGGGGGCATAGGTCAATTGGATATAGTCCCTGCCCACAGGAAGCTGACCAGCTAGTCTAGTGGGCAGTATCGCATGTTCAAGAAGCTTTAGGAAACAGGGAGAAAATGTGCATGGGTTGGTGGTGGGCGTGATGGCCTGGCTGGTGGATGGTGTGGAGGAGAAGTTTCTAAAGACGATATTTGGGCTGGGTATGGGATGGGAAAGAACATTCCTGGTGCAGAGATGCATTTCAGGCATAGAGGCAGGTTGTGTCCTTAGCCCCAAGGCCAGGTGGAAGACGGGGCTCTGCCATTAACATTCCCGCTGCCCTTTCTGGGTTTGCCCTTGCTGGGGTCATGGGGAGTGGGGTATGGTCGTGGTCTGTTACTATCATTTCTGGAGTCCTGTGACAGAACCAGAGCGCACACCGATCTGTCCTGTCTCTCTCTTGTTAGTAACAGGAAATGGCCAGCATTTGGGGAGATGGCCTTGACCTAGGAGGAGGACAGGGCTGCTGCTGTTGCTTTCTTCTGCCTCTTGCATTTTTGACTATACCAGTAATTCGTAAGCATATGGGTGGGGTCTAATAAAATTTCTAGATAAAGGGGATATACTAGAAAAAAATCATATTCCATAATGTAATTTTATATTGGGGTGGATACAACATTATTTTAGTAATACAAATGAGAACAGATGCAGCTTTTGAAAATGGGTGGAGGGATTTCACGGAAGACACAACACTAATTCACTACAGGCATCTAGGGGGAGCATCTCAGGATGGTATGGGACTGGAGGGAGGGAGAAATGCTGTCCCGGATACACCTAGGCTAACATCACAGGTTAGCCCGAGCAGGCAGTTCTTACTTACTGAGGCCATCACAGAAGGAGCAGGTAGATACTCCAACACTATGCCTAAACCCCTTCTCTTTTTCCTTGGTGACCAAGAGCTCACGGTTTACTTGAAGCAAGTCATAGCTCCTGGGCCTCAGTTTTCCTCATCCATCAAATGGGGAGATTGGGCTAGGTGGCCACTTAGAACCCTTTTAGATATACTAACTCAGCCTTTTTCAGATGTTTTCATCATCACTATTTTTGCCATTTCTTTGTTTCACATTAAGTACATATTTTTCTTTAAATTGATTCACTTTATTAACTTAACTATTTACTTATCCTCATCCTAAACAGTAATATCTGTGAATGCATGGGTTTAATGGCAAGTTATATATAACGTATATATATATTTTTTGAGATGGAGTTTCACTCTTCTTGCCCAGGTTGGAGTGCAATGATGTGATCTCGGCTCACCACAACCTCCGCCTCCTAGGTTCAAATGGTAGAGATGGGGTTTCTCCATATTGGTCAGGTTGGTCTCGAACTCCTGACCTCAGGTGATCCATCCGCCTCAGCCTCCCAAAGTGCTGGGATTACAGGCGTGAGCCACCACGCCTGGCATAATGTATATTAAAACAAATATGACTATAAATATAAAAATTCACCCACATACCACCTAACGTTTTCTGCTGTTACCAACGGTACAGCTATGCCTCCTGTGGGGGAAGCACTGCATCCAGTCATTGGCTCTCACAGCAGCCTGTAAAGAGGGTTGAAAACCACCCGGAAGTGTGTGCCCACGTTCGTGTTGTTACTGGGCAGGATTGGCATTAGAACTTTGGTCTTAGCTTAATTCACTCACTGAACAATTGTTGGAGGGTCTGCCATCTGCCAGGGACTGTTCTGGCCCCAGGGCTAAGATAGTGAATAAGATATGCATGGTGCCTGCCCTGAGTCTCCAACATCCTAATAAGCAGACAGATAAAACTAAAGAATCAAATACTTAGCCGGGCATGGTGGCATACGCCTGTAATCCCAGCACTTTGGGAGGCTGAGGCCGGCAGATCAGGATATCAAGAGATGGAGAACATCCTGGCCAACATGGTGAAAGCCCCGACTCTTTTCAAATACAAAAATTAGCTGGGCATGGTGGTGCACGCCTGTAGTACCAGCTACCCGGGAGGCTGATGCAGGAGAATTGCTTGAACCCAGAAGGTGGAGGTTGCAGTGAGCCGAGACTGCGTCACTGCACTGCAGCCTGGTGCCTGGCGACAGAGCAAGACTCTGTATCAAAAAAAAAAAAAAAAAAAGAAAAAAAAAGAATCAAATACATAAATGTAAATGGTAAAAAGTACTACAATAGCAAGCTTGTGTTCTTTTGATACTCTGATTAGCTTCATGTATATTTATCAGCTACTCTGTGGTTAGTTGCAAATTTATTACTTACCATATTCTCTAAAATACATCTATTCAGGCCAGTGCAGTGGGTCACACCTGTAATTCTAGCACTTTGGAAGGCCGAGGCAGGTGGTTCAGTTGAGGTCAGGAGTTAAAGAGCAGTCTGGCTAACATGGTGAAACCTCGTCTCTACTAAAAATACAAAAATTAGCTGGGCATGGTGGTGCACTCCTGTAGTCCCAGCTACTCGTGAGGCTGAGGCAGGAGAATCACTCGAACCCAGGAGGTGGAGGTTGCAGTTCAGTAAGCTGAGATCACACCACTGCACTCCAGCCTGGGTGACAGAGAGAGACTCTATCTCAAAAAGACAAAAATTAAAAAAATAAAAATAATACATTTATTCAGTCCCAAGGGCCCTGAGAGAAACCTTACTAAAGGTGTAGAGCAGACTCGTAATATAAGGTTTAGTTATTCCCAGAATCATCTAGAATATAGCAACTAGAAAATACTCCCTACTAGAATATAACAACTTTCCTACCATCCATTAGCAACTTACACTTCTCTACCTAAGAGTATAATCTCATTGAATCTTCATAGCGCTCAGGGAAGAAGGCAGGCATCTCATCTTGCTCAAAATCCTGGAGTTGGATGTAGGTGCAGTGTGGACATGGCACTCAGGACTTTCGTTTTCCAGCTTCTCACCTTTTTTCTACTGCCCTTCAAGCAATGGAGACAGCAAGCATGCTGAGAGGAAATGTCTGGCAGGCATGTTACAGTTTTACCTGGGAGTCTAATAGTGCATTTAAAGAATGAGGGCAGGCCAGGCGTGGTGGCTGAAATGCTTGTAATCCCAGCACTTTGGGAGGCTGGGGTGGGCGGATCACATGGTCAAAAGATTGAGACCATCCTGGACAATATGGTGAAACCCTGTCTCTACTAAAAATACAAAAATTATGGGCCGGGCGTGGTTGCTCACACCTGTAATCCAAGCACTTTGGAGGCCAAGGCGGGTGGATCACCTGAGGTCAGGAGTTCAAGACCAGCCTGACCAACATGGTGAAACCCCCATCTTTAAAAAAAAAACAAAACAAACATTAGCTGGGCATGGTGGCAAGCCTGTAGTCTCAGCTACTTTCGGGAGACTGAGGCAGGGGAATCCCTTGAACCCAGGAGGTGGAGGTTGCAGTGAGCCGAGATCATGCCACTGCACTCCAGTCTAGTGACAGAGCAAGACTCTATCTCAAAAAAAAAAAAAAAACAAAAAACGAATGAGGGCAGTAATTTATCTACAGACATATTAAATACATGTGTGAAAGGATGTATAGACAAAGAAATTAGGCACTGTCAAATCAAGTGACTGGTGACAACAGATGTGTTCCTCAGTTAACTCATGGCACATCCATTCAGTGAATACTACGTAGTTGTATGAAGGAGTAGATATCTTACTGAGATAAGATACCAGACATCTTTTTTTTTCCTTGAGACGGAGTCTTACTCTGTTGCCCAGGCAGGAATGCAGTGGCGTGATCTTGGCTCTCTGCAACCGCTGCCTGCCGGGTTCAAGTGATTGTCCTGGCTCAGTCTCCCAAGTAGCTGGGATTACAGGCATGTGCCACCATGCCAGCTAATTTTTGTATTTTTTTTTTTTTTTTGAGACGGAGTTTCGCTCTTGTTACCCAGGCTGGAGTGCAATGGCGCGATCTCGGCTCACCGCAACCTCCACCTCCTGGGTTCAGGCAATTCTCCTGCCTCAGCCTCCTGAGTAGCTGGGATTACAGGCACGTGCCACCATGCCCAGCTGATTTTTTGTATTTTTTTTAGTAGAGACGGGGTTTCACCATGTTGACCAGGATGGTCTCGATCTCTTGACCTCGTGATCCACCTGCCTCGGCCTCTCAAAGTGCTGGGATTACAGGCGTGAGCCACCGCGCCCGGCCTAATTTTTGTCTTTTTAGAAGAGATGGGGTTTCATCATGTTGGCCAGGCTGTTCTTGAACCCCTGACCTCGGGTGATCCACCTGCCTTGGCCTCCCCAAGGATTGGCTTTCTGGGATTACAGGTGTGAGTCACTATACCAGATAGCTTATCAAGGTACCAGCTAACATATCAGCCGAGATACCAGATACCTTATCGAGAAAAGACAAAGTTCAGGACAGTATCTTTATGGTGCGCTTCTAGGTGGAAAAAAAAAACGAAGACACATATAAGTTTACATAGGCATTGCCTCTCTGGAAGGACAAAGAAGAAATTGGCAAGAGATGCTGTCTTTTTTTTTAGAGACAGGGTTTCACTGTGTTAGCCAGGATGGTCTCGATCTCCTGACCTTGTGATCCACCCGCCTTGGCCTCCCAAAGTGCTGGGATTACAGGCGTGAGCCACCGTACCCAGGCTGAGATGTCATCTTTAGGGAGGGAAATGGATAGGTGGGGACAAAAGTGTGAAAATGACTTACTCGTCACTGTAGGGATGTGCCTTAAAGAGCAGACACTGGGTTTAGTCCCAGTTCTATCACTTATTAGCTGTTGGGGCATGTAATGGCACCTCTCTGGGTAAGCTTCCTCAACTGTAAAACAGGCATGATCATAATGGTACCTGTATCATAGGACTGATGTGAGGATAAGTGAGCTAGGAATAAGCAGACCTTAGAGCAGTGCCTGCGTCTGTCGAGTGGAAAGCCTTGCTTCCATGACTCTCACGCACCCTTCGTCATACTTTCGGTGTAAATATTCTGCAGTAAGTATTAGCTATTTAAGTAATAAAACTGTTACAAGAATATAAGTGTAAAAAAAGGAAAAGGACCCATCCCAGGGTAAATAAGCTTTTTTTCTTTTCTTTTTTTTTTTTTTT
>NW_022437019.1:2042979-2060212 GCF_009761245.1 Sapajus apella
CACGTGCCTGTAATCCCAGCTACTCAGGAGGCTGAGGCAGGAGAATTGCCTGTACCCAGGCTGGAGTGCAATGGCGCGATCTCGGCTCACCGCAACCTCCACCTCCTGGGTTCAGGCAATTCTCCTGCCTCAGCCTCCTGAGTAGCTGGGATTACAGGCACGCGCCACCATGCCCAGCTAATTTTTTGTAGTTTTAGTAGAGACGGGGTTTCACCGTGTTGACCAGAATGGTCTCGATCTCTTGACCTCGTGATCCACCCGCCTTGGCCTCCCAAAGTGCTGGGATTACAGGCGTGAGCCACCGAATTTTTTGTATTTTTAGTAGAGACGGGGTTTTACCATGTTGGCCAGGATGGTCTTGATCTTTTGACCTTGTGATCCACCCGCCTCGGCCTCCCAAAGTGCTGGGATTACAGGCATGAGCCACTGCGCCCGGCCTAATAAGCTTTTTTTTAAAAAAAAAAAATTCTTTTTTTAAGAAAAGATCTTGCTCTATTGCCCAGGCTGGAGTGTGGTGGCACGATCACAGTTTACTGCCGCCTCAACCTCTTTGGATCCTCGCTACCTCAGCCTCTCTAGTAGCTAGGACCACAGGTGTGCGTCAGCATGCCTGGCTATTTTTTTTTTTTTTTTTTTTGGTGGAGTTTCTTGCCCAGGCTGGAGTGCAATGACGCAATCTCGGCTCACCGCAACCTCCACCTCATGAGTTCTGCTGCTATTCACTTGGGGTGGTTGGCAAAATATTAAAGAAAATATTTAGGAAAAGTTATAGATTAGTCTCAAACCTTTTGGAAGGCCAAAAGGTTTTATTCGGGGCAGGCCAAAGGCAGCCGGCAGGTCCATTAAATTTGGACAAAAATAGGGACGAGGCTCTTCCCAGTTAAGTCTGTTTACCCCATACCTATTTGTCTCCACCCTGTTTACTCATGTTAACTTTGTGCTGGATGGCTCTCTCAGGGGGAGTTCAAAGGGGAATTGCCTGTTAACAGCATTTACTCCAGGCCCAGAACCTAAAGCTTTTATCAGTCATAAAACCACTCTCTTAACCATGTTAATGATCCACAAGTGTGTTAACTCAGAACCTCTGTTGTAAAATCTTAAGGGAATAAATGTGTGGACAGACAGAGGGTCTGAGTCGATTGGTTGCATTTTGCCCTCTGAAAGCAGCCAACGGCCATCCTTAGCCCACTTGAAACACTGTAATGGTGTGAGAGTGCTTTCATTCATCCATAGTTGAGTCAGGGTCTGCAGGTCAGACTTCTGCAGGTGGTGAGACCCACGTCTCAGGTGGTGACCCTGACGTGATAAAGGGCACAGGGTTCAAGTGATTCTCCTGCCTCAGCTTCCCTAGTAGCTGGGGTTACAGAGGCACCCACCACCACACCTGGCTAATATTTTGTATTTTTATTAGAGACTACTAAAAATTTTAGGTTTCACTATGTTGGCCAAGCTAGTCTCGAACTCCTGACCTCAGGTGATCCATCAGCCTCAGCCTCCCAAAGTGCTGGGATTACAGGTGTGAGCCACCACACCCAGCTTTTGTTTTTTTAATTTTTACTTTTTGTAGAGACAGGGTCTTACTATGTTTCTTAGGCTAGTCTTGAACTCCTGGGCTCAAGCAGTCCTCCTGCCTCAGCCTCCCAAAGTGCTGGGATTATAGGCATGAGCCACCATGCTTGGCTCTTCAGAGAATTTAAACATTGTGTGTGTGTGAACTCCCAATCACTTCTGCTTCTTTATGCTGTGGGGTCACACGTGTGTCTAGGGGCAGGGGATGACGCCCTGAGTTGCATCTAAGGGGGGTCTGCACCCTGGTGCCTGTCAAAACCAGCTTTTAGTACCCCTGTTCTACCCAGGGGCTTCCTGATTAGAATGACAAAGGTGTAGAAACCAAATACACCTTTGGGGCAGACCTTTCATCACATCCATTCATTCAATTCATTTCACAAATATTAAGAACCCACTCTACATTAGACCTAACAAAAACAAGGCAAATGAGGTTCTTGCTTTAAGAGCTTATGCTCCAGGGCGGAGAGGGATCTTGAGGGGTGAGGCTTCAGCTGAAACCTGAAGGGTGAGAAGGAGCTGGCCATGTAAAGTCGGTGTGAAGACGTGGAGGAAGAGTCCACCAGGCAGAAGGAATTAGGACTGCAAAGGGCTGGTGGTGGGAAGGAGCAAAAGAAAGGCCAGCCTGGCTGGAGCCTGCTAAGGCAGGCGATAGTTAACTGGAATAATCTTAGGTCCTTAGCCTTCTTGAGAGGTAGAAAGCTCGTGTGCATATTGCAAAACGGTCTGGACTCAAAGGCAACCCATTGCCTTTAGGAGCAGGAGAATCAGAGCCAGTGAGGTTTGCTGTCTTTTTTTCAGACTACTATCCTGGTACCCTGCCTTTCTCCCCACCCTATGCAGAGAAACCACAGGAATGTGTGACTTCATTCTTCAAGACCAAGGATTCTAAGGCCCTACAATTAGGGCCTCCTGTGGTGCAGTGTGGTAATGCCACACTGTGAAACAGAAGCTGGAGCTGAAAGGAAACAGATTTTGGAGTTGAAAGATGGGATCAGCATCCTAGCTATAGCCATTTGTTATGTATGTGAGCTTGAGGGCGTCATTTTACATTTCCCAGCTTTGTTTCCTGAAGGTTCTGGAAAAGACACATGCACCATTACAAGTGAACATTTATTTATTTTTGAATTTCTCTCTAGGCAAACAACTGAATGGTGGTTTGCTGGTGAAGTGTTTATAGAGAATTCAACTCCATGGCTGGAAGAGACTCTGGCCTTCCACAGAGGCGGTCTGGTTCTCCCCACAAACGTCCTCACAGCTGAAGTGACTCTGAGATGCGCTTCTCCGGGTGGGAGGATTTGCTCCATGTAGCTTTTCCCATACACAGGGAGGGTGTTTACAGCTCTGCTTCATAGCACCTGATGCTGCAGGAGTGTGAGGGGCTGACCCTTGCTGGGAGAACTAAGCACAGATGAATGTGTCACTGAGAAGGAATTTCGTAACATATGTGCTCTTCAAAGTTTTTATTGAGTCCAAATGGACTGCAAATACAGTCCTCTGCTGCCTCTCGGGCCAATGAATTCAGGTTCCAAGATCCCCAGGACACCCCCATTCTGTCTTCATCCCTTGCATCTGCTTCCCTTTGCAGGTTGGCCTCATTTTCCTAATCCCATTGCCCCCATTGAAGCAGGAGCAGCTGCAAACCTCTCAAACACCGAACAGGGAAGGAAGTTAAGGTATTTTCACCTGCTGCTCAGCTGGGAGCTGCAGCAGGTGAAAATACAAACAACTGAGCTCTTCGACGAAGAAAATCCTTGCCCTTTTAAAGTCTTATAATTCTAGAAATTACATGTGAAAGGGTCTTGATCCATGAAGTAGGCGTGGGGTACGTGACTAGGTGGGGGTTTGATCGTGTTTAAGCAAAAACAGTGCCTTCTGGAAAGATTCCTCCATACCATGCCAGGGATCTATAGGAGTGTGATTAAGGGTGGCACCCGGTCTGCCAGCCTTTACTTCTACTGAAATGCAATATAGAAGTCTAGGGGGAAGGGCTCTCAGAAGCTTAAGAGAATTAAGGGTCTCTTTCCTCACCGTGAAGCTGGAGCTTTGCAAGAGAAACTCTCATCTCTAACCTGTGAGTGGAAAATGCTAGGGAAGGGTTCTGAATGGCTTGGCTTGGCCCCATGCCTCTCCTTGGTCTAGTCATGGGAGCCAAAGAGATGGGTCACTTACAGCCAGCTTGGGTCATCTGCCCCATTGCTGCGGCCAGTGCCCTCAGCAGAAAAGATCACGGGGTCAGCAAGGAGGGCAGCCTCCTCAAAGCTCAGAGCTGTGTAGGCATGGGGGCCACACGGCAGCATGAGACCATCCTCGTGCTCTACAACCTGGTACAAGTGAGTTGGGGAAGATGTTGATTGATACACATATGAAGACATTATAAAGTCAACCCTTAATGTGTCCCGTGGAATTCAGTGGAAGGAGAGAGAACATCAGAGATTGATGCCATGGGGCAGGAGGAAGCCCAGGCCAGTGGTGAGAAATTGCGCTGGATACCAGCTATCCAGGGGGGACTGACTATCAGAGATCCTGGAAGCCACAGGGGGAAGAAGAGTAGATTCTCCATCACTGGAGCTTCCTTATACATGAGGAGAGACAGCCAGGTAAGGAGTGTGCTGGGGAGGGGGGAAGAGCCTCAGCAGCAAGTGAAGGTGGCACCACTCCCTCCATCACCGCCCCGGGTCCCCAGTGGCCTGGAGAGGGCCATGAATTTCAGCATTCCCTGTGTGACTCACCAGTAGGGTACTGGCCTCACCATTTTGCCTGTCTCTGCCTGGGCTTCACTCACTTTATACCAGTGGAGATCTCAAACTGCAGCATGCCTAAGACTTACAGAGGGAACACGGGTAAAACACTGGCATTGGGGACAGTCCCAGGGTGGGTAGGATAGTTTAGTGGGTCTAGAGAGGGGCCTGACAGTCTGCATTTTTAATAGGCTGCCCCAGGTGATTCTGATATAGCTGGTGCAGCATGCTTTGCTGGGTGGTACAACAGGGTAATGTCAGAGAGAAAGGAGGAAGAGATTTGTGGCTGTTGCTATTTGTTAGAGGCTGACTTCTGATGTTGACGCAATAGACCCTGCAAAGCTCTGAGCTGGGCAGGAATACGGGCCACATAAGCAGCATGAAACACATAAGCTCTAGGACCTAGTATCCCTGGGTTGGGGACGACATGGAATGATGCTCATATGAAGAAACTGTGAAGTCACCTCTCATTGGGTGGGGTGAAATTCCATAGAAGGAGACAGTGCAGAGAGCATCCCCAATCTAACTTGGGGATGTGGATTCCCAATGATTTGAGCAGTCATTTAAACTTAATGAGCAAATGAAAGGAGTGGGCAAAAGAAAACATAAATGTTTCCTAAACTGGGGATGGGTGGGAAAGAAATGACTGGAAAAGGGAGAGTCAAAAATCAGGGAAACACAGACCAAGTGAGGGGTGGAGAAGAGAACAAGAGCAAGAAGGGATTCTTTTTGAAAGGCCACTTTATTGATGGAGATAAAACTGAATGGAGCGCCCCACAGCCCTCCCCTCACTCACGTTAGTGGCTTCACTGGGCATCTGAGACCAGCGTGGCCTGAAACCCACATAGGCTGGGCTGCTTAGCCCCCCAGCCTATCACACCGCCCGCTCCATGTCAGGCAGCCACATAAAAACACGTCACAGCTCACGAAGATTCGTGGATGCACCTCTGAATCCCCCCCACAATGGTTTCTGTGCATTTTTTTTTAATATTGTACAAAATATGTTAACTAGGAAAAGTTAGCTGTTCTGTGACAAGTGCGGGACGTCCTATGAGGATTCCCGTCCCCCAGGCATTACTTCTTATTGCAGTAAGACCTCTAAAAGGTGGCGCTGTACAAACAAAAAAATCTAAAGGATTTTAAGAAGAGCAGCAACACAATACTGCTTTAGTTCATTTAAATTTTCTTTCCCAAAAATACACTCCTAAATATACAAACTATACAATCTTATCATTTTAATGCTGGTTTTTTTTTTGTTTCTGTTTTTTTGTGTGTTTTGTTTTGTTCTTGTTTTTAATAATAACAATAGGGCCCAAACTAAAAAATCGGTTCATCTTCAAACCAACAAGAGCACTAGAGGACTTGTGACTCAGTACCTTCATATAACACCACATAAATAACTTTAGCCACAGTCAAAGTTCACAGCCTGGTCAGTAGAACGAAGGAAACACTTTTCTGGCAATTAGACGTCATCTGCAGAGAGGGCTGGAATATTCATCCGAGGCCGGGTGAAAAATGCCATCTTCTCCCTATAAGAGAGGCCATCCCTTTAGGGCAGGGGTTTTCAACCTCACTCTACAGAGATTCTGGGCAGGAGAATTCTTTGTCGTGGGGGCTGTCCTGTACATCAGTGCAGAATGTTTAGCAATGTCCTCAGCCTCTACCCTCTAGATGCTAGCCGTATCCTTGACCTCCAGTTATGACAACCCAAAATGTATGCTCATTGCCAAACGTCCCAGAGGGAAGGGGAGAAATCACCCCTGGTTGAGAACCACTGCTTTAAAGGACCATTAGCATGAACAATGACCCTTAGTTCAAATCAAATCAGAGGCTTCTCAGAGTTTCAAAGGACCCTTGGGCCACTTCCAATGTTTGTTTTAGATTCTCAATTTGTTAAAAAGTTAAGAGATGCCCAAAGACAGTTGTACAAATTATTGTGCATTTTAAATGTTTATTTCACAAAGGAGTTTTTTTTTTTTTTTTTTTTTTTAGCACATACACAAACATGTACCTGAGAGGACATCAGAAGTCTAAACGCTAGGCCCTCTGTGAATGGGAGGTCCAGGCCAAATGGCACTCAGGGCCCTCCAAGGATACACTGGGGTCCAGCATGGCAAGAAAGCACCTTCCTGAGATCCTAGCAGGTGGCAGGCAGAGCCAGGGAAGCCCAGCGAGCAACCATCACCCCCAGGCTTATTTATCAACCTCCGCAATTACCAGTGATGAAAACACTACAAGGGGCCAGGCGCAGTGGCTCACGCCTGTAATCCTAGCACTTTGGGAGGCCGAGGTGGGTGGATCACCTGAGGTCAGGAGTTCAAGACCAGCCTGGCCATCATGGTGAAACCCCATCTTTAAAAAAAATTTAAAAAAAAATTAATAAAAATAAAAATAAAAAAATAAAACACTACGAGGGAAGGCTGGAGCAGGTAGCTCATTCATTAAACAAGAGGATCTAACAAATTAGCTCAGTTGTGTGGGGACCATAAAGACAGCCAGGGGAAGGGTCCTGCAGAGCTCATGGATCGCCAAGTATGGCTTGGTGGAAGATGAACATCGGTTACAGAGAAAGCCAGTGCTCTGTGAGCAAGGGATGGGAGCAGTGAGACCAGAGACAGAAGGCTAAGGCCGGTGGGTTGGCTGAGAAAGGGAGAGAGGGGCTGCCGGGGCCCTCTGCTTACCTGAAAGACTGCACTTCTGGGGGCTCCTTACAGCTCTGGCCTCGGAGCCTGTGCACATCCTTGGCAGCTGCCCTCATCATCTTGTCTGTCTGAAGCTCACCCTTGTGCTCTGCTCGGTCCATCTGCTGGGCAAAGCAAGCAAGGCCCTGAGTCAGTGGAGGGGGCCTCCAGAAAGGGGCAGCCAAGGAGAACTCGCTATCACAACCGAGGGGGCTACTGTAGGGAAGGCATTCTCACTCCTGCTCCACGTGGGATCCACTTCATTCAGAATGAGAATAGGAAGTGCTCAAATCATCTGTTTGAGTGACTAGATTTTTGGGGCCAGGGATCTGAATACCTGTGTGGATCTGAGGAAGTAAGGAGATGAGGGGTGCCTGGTGAAATGTGCGCTACCTCTAATCCTCAGGCCACCTATGAAGATAGATGCTATTACCTCTATTTTACCAAGGGAACCGAGGCTCTGGCATAGTAAGAAATTTATTTGGCTGGGCACGGTGGCTCACAAGGTCAGGAGTTCGAGACCAGCCTGACCAACATGGTGACACTTCATCTCTACTAAAAATACAAAAATTAGCCAGGTGTGGTGGTGCATGCCTGTAATCCCAGCTACTCAGGAGACTGAGGCAGGAGAATCACTTGAACCTGGGAGGTGGAGGTTGCAGTGAGCTGAGATCACACCACTGCATGCCAGCATGGGCAACAAAGTGAGACTCCATCTCAAAAAAAAAAAAAAAAAAAAAAAAAAAAAAAAAAAAAAATTTTTTTAATGTGAGACAACTAGGAAGAGGAAAAAACCCAACCTCAAGCTATGCAGTGGTTCTTAAGAAGCTTGGGTATAACACTATGCCCCTTTCTCCTAATGTAAACCCATGCAAACACTTTGGAGAACAAACCACAGACAACTCTAAACTATCCACGTACCATATACTTGAAAACATTGCACAAAGACAGAAGTTTGGTAAATAAAGCCATAATTTCAAAGATTCTTTGTTAGAAAGCATAGATCTTACTTTTTTATTTTATTTTTTTTACTATTGAAAGGTCAAGTTTTCCTTGTTTTTCTTAAGTCAGGGCATGTATTACTTCTTAGTCTTTTGACTAAGATCAAGTGTTAAGGTAGGGCACATAGGCACTTATTTTCTGATTTCTTTTCGCCTTGGCTACCAGGAAGCTCAAAGATAGATACAATACCTAACTATAACTAGGTTACTTTAGGTTTGGGATATATTTATTTCCTTCTCCTCCTTTAAGCCTTGCAATTTTCTATTTTCCCTCAATGCTCTTGTTATAATGCTGTTTGTAAGTAAACAGGGTATAAATAAGAAAGAAACAAACTTTTCTGGAACTTCGGAACTGCCAGAGTCAGTTTGAAGCTGCCACATCAGTCCAGGCCTAAGAAGTCCAGCATCATCTTCCCGCCCTAGGGCATCAGCACCTGCACGGAGCGCTGAGATTTCAGCTGATGGCCCTCCTGAAAGTTCAGGTAGGCTCCCTGTGTAAGGTGCTCTCAGCAAGTCTGGCTGCGTGCAGAGAGAACTAGCAAAGGTCTTTCTAGCCGTGGGTGGCAATCACAGAGTGGCAGGTATTATTTTTTATAAAAGAGTAGAGAATGGCCCTTGTATATTGGCCCTGTATTATTTCTTCATGGTAGTCTGGGACGTGTTGGCTCAAAAGCCTGCTGGTGCCAAACTCAAATTTTTACCCTTCCAGTTGTTTTAAATATAGCTCAAATAAGCAGCTTTTAAAGAAATATACAACCTTTGTGTTTTGCATACCCTGTGAAACTGTATCCAAGATTTGTTAGCTATAGATAAGATACGCCCTGGGTCTATAAGAGACTCCAATCTGCTGCTGTGGCTTTGGAGTTCTCTGACCCAGAGACTCCCCATCTTGCTGCAGAGCTATCTCACCTGGATGGCCCTCTCCCCCAGCTCTCCCCTGGGAGTTCCCTTGACTTCTTCCACACTGGGTAGTAGCCCCCAGCCCCTTTGGAAGGTCTCATGTTGTGAGGGACTTCTCCTGCATGCAAACCTGTCAAAGCACAGCGCAAGCCACGCACACTGGCTCATGCCTGTAATCCCAGCACTTTGGGAGTCCAAGGTGGGTAGATTGTTTGAGCCCAGGAGTTCGAGACCAGCCCGAGCAACAAAGTGAAACCTCCTCTCTACAGAAAAACAAAAATTAGCCAGGTATATTGGTATGCACCTGTCATCTCAGCTACTCAGGAGGCTCAGGTGGGAGGATCGATAGAGCCTGGGAGATGGAGGTTGCAGTGAGCTGTTGTTGTGCCACCACACTGCAGCCTGGGCAACAGAGTAAGAACCTGTCTCCAAAACAAAACAAAAAAAGCACAACTAATATAAAACTTGTGTGTGTGCTAACACCATTTTGTGGTTATATCTTTCTCCTTGATCAACCCTTAAACTCACTATAGCAGGGCAGAGATGCCAGCAGGCTTGTACTCCAGGGATCCTTGTTAACAGAAAGCCCGGGAATGACCAGCCCCTCTCCTGCTTTGGCAAGGGCTGCCCTGTGGGACTGCCTGGGCAGGCACTGAGGCAGGTCCGTGTCCTATTGTTACTCTGTTAAAGTGTGTGCCCTGGCACAGATTTGGTGCCCAATGTATTTCATAAAGAACTGCATGATGAGCACATGTGTGAATAATAAGGGCCAGCACACAAAAACACATCAACAAATGCAGTAAATGGGCCTTGCAGCCAGGTGAAGGGTTAATAAGGCTGAGTGGGCAAAGGGATTCCTGGATCCCTCTGCTGATGGGAACGAGGGATGGGTGGAACACCCTCAGTGAAACCTGTGGTGGGAATGGCAGGATGCATCATGAGCTCTGGCCTGTCTTCCCCGGGGCAGTGCCCCCCACTCCCTGGGACAGAACGTAGGGCTCCCCTGCCTTTGAGCCGCACTCACCCGCTTCTCCAGCATCCTCAGCAGCAGGCGGAAACGCTCGTCCTCGCGCAGCCACTGCGGCAGCTCCTTCTCCCCGTGGCTCTTGGCTTGTTCCAGCTGCTCCTTAAGCTCCTTCAGCACCGAGATCTCCTGGGTCAGTTGGCTGTGCCAGGTTCTCGTTGCCTGCAAGTCTAACTCCAGGTCCAGTGAGGTGCGGATCAGACGCTCAGGGCGCAGGGACTTGACGGAGGAAGGCTGCGGGGGTGGGGACGGCTTCTCTTGTCATTAGAGCTCTGCCCTGTGAGCGCACCCAGCCCCTTTCTCTGACCCTCAAATACCCTCCCTTTGTTTATCTGTAGGCTTTCACTCCTTCTGAATGGGGCTTGTCCTTCCCTGGGAAGCCTGTTTGGAATTCTCCCACTCAGCTCATGTTTATTGAGCATTTATTATGTCCCAGGAATGGTGCTAAGTGCTTCATTTCCGTTGTTTTGTTTCATTTTCACAAACCGAGGAGGTTCCAAGCTTATCATCTGCACAGATGAGGCTTGCAGAGGTTAAGTCCCGCAGGGTATATGTGGTAAGGCTGAGATTTCACTCCAGGGAGCTGGCTGCAATCCCCACCCGCCCTCTCTCTACACTGACAGCTTCAGTACTGTCAGCGCCCTTCACATGTACGTTTTCAGTTATTGATTCCTGTCACTGCACTATCCTGAAGTTGTTTCCCCAGTACAGGTCTGTTCCTGCTTGAGGGCAGAAGTCATGTCTTCTTGACTCTGTGTTCCTGTAATGGGCGCCTATTGTTTCTGCTTGTCCAGCATGTGTTTCCCCAGCCTTACAGTAACAATGCCCTCACCTTCCCTTGGAATTCTCTTCCTCCACAGTCAATCCACCTGGTTTGTGTGGAGCATCGGGGATAGGAATGTGGCCTGAGCCTGGCCAATCAGAATCTCAGTGATGGGTTCAGAGGTGAGTATGTTATCAAAGCCCACCCATTAATACTCAATTCTGGCACTTTGCTGAACTACTTGGAAAAGAGGCAATGACTTTTTTTTTTGACGGAGTGATTTCACCGTCACCAGCACTGCAGTGCAGTGGCATGATCTCAGCTCACTGCAACCTCTGCCTCCTGGGGTCAAGTGATTCTCCTGCCTCAGCCTCGCGAGTAGCTGGGACTACAGGCACCCACCACCATGCCCAGCTAAATTTTCTGTATTTTTTTTAGAGATGGGGTTTCACTGTGTTAGCAAGGATGGTCTTGAACTCCTGACCTTGTGATCCGCCCACCTTGGCCTCCCAAAGTGCAGGGATTATAGGCATGAGTCACTCTGCCCAGCCAAGAGGCAATGTCTTTACCCAGAGGTTGCTAAGCCTTCAAGATATAAACCTGGAACTGATCACAGTCACTTTTAGTATCACGTGGGGTGACCTGTTTGAGAATTAAGCTCTACAGAGGGAGCAATGTCATGGGGTGGGGGGGGGGCTGAGACCTAAAACATCATTTCAACCTCTGGATCAAGCCATGCCTGAAGGTAGTCCGACATCCTGGATTTTTTCATTAAATGAGACAATAAATTCCCTCCTTCATTTTTAAGCTGTATTTGAGTTGGGTTCTTTATTTATCTATATGTAAAAGGCCATGATTAATACAAACATTAACTCTCCTCCCATCAAAAACCACCAATGATTAAAAAATAACAATGAATGACTATGGGAGTCAGAATTCTAAAATGGTTTCTTAAATCGCATTTCCAATATATACACCTTGTATAATCTCCTCCTCTTCAATTCCAATGAGACCTGTGAATGTGAACTATCACTCCCACTGATCAGTTGACTTTGAGTTAATCAAAAGGAAGATTATTCTGGGTGGTCCTGACCTAATCAGGTAAAGCCCCTAAAAGATAGCCTGGGCTTTTCCTGGTTGAACTCTTCCGCTGGCCTTGAAGAAGTAAATAAAGCATGTTGTAGAGAGGGTCACAGGGCAAAAACTTGAGAGTGACCTTTAGTAGCCGAGAATGCCCCCTAACCCCACATCTGACAGCTAGCAAGAAAATACAAGAAATAAATTCTGCCGACAGCTGGAGGCAGTGCCTGGATGCAAATGTTTGCTTAGTCAGGCCTCCAGATGAGAATGTGGCCATTCAACACTTAGGTTTCAGCCTGCTAAAACCCTGGGCAGAGGGCTCAGCTAACCTGTGCTTGAACTCCTGACATGTAGAAACTGTGAGGCAAGACATTTGTATTATTTTAGGCTGCTAAAGGTTGTGGTGATTTGTTATGCAGCAATAGAAAACAAATACAATGACCAATAAAGAGATTTCAGACACAGTATAAGAAGCATTACCAGACAGGTGCAGTGGCTTACGCCTGTAATACCAGCACTTTGGGAGGCCAAGGCGGGTGGATCACCTGAGGTCAGAAGTTCAAGACCAGCCTGACCAACATGGTAAAACCCTATCTTTTTTTTTTTTTAAATAGAGACAGGGTTTCCCCATTAGCCAGGCTGGTCTTGAACTCCTGCCCTCATGATCCACCTGCCTTGGCCTCCCAAAGTGCTGGGATTACAGGCGTGAGCCACTGTGCCCGGCCAAAACCCTGTCTCTACAAAAAATACCAAAAATTAGCTGGGTGTAGTGTTGGGCGCCTGTAATCCCAGCTACTCAGCAGGCTGAGCCAGGAGAATCTCTTGAACACGGGAGGCAGAGGTTGCAGCAAGATGAGATCACACCATTGCACTCCAGCCTGGGCAACAAGAGTGAAACTCTGTGTCTCAAAAAAAAAAAAAAAAAAGGAGCGTTACCATAAGACCTAGTCTCATTTTGCAAGGCTGGCAAGCATACTATTAGGAATATAAGACAGCTCTAGGCAGAATTTCTAGAATGCTCTTCTAAGGTGAACATGGTCTGCTCTGTGCTTATAAATGAGCAGGATCAAGGAAATCCGGCTGAGTGATCTATGTGGCTCAAGTTCTCAGAGCAACAAATGAAGATTCTTTTGCTTTGTCTGACGCATGTACAGTCTCAGAAGCTGGGCAGGCTGCGGTAGAGAGAGCACAGCTCAGGCAGTATGTGGAAGCAAGGAGCAGTGCCCGAGGGCCCAGGCCCAGTATCTGGACTCTCCCGTTCCTCAGGACCCGAAGGAAATGTGGGCTCAGACCCACCACCATCGGGGCTCCCTTAGTAAGTCATCCCTTTGGTTAAGGGGAACAGGAGGTGATGAAGGGGCCTGCTTCTGTGGGGCCTGCCTTAGAAGAGAGCTGTGGGAATGCAGGGGAACAAGCAGGAGAGCAGTGGCATTTCTGCAGGAGTGGATCCTGAACATCTCCAGAAGCCTGAGGAGCTTTGTTAAAATGCAGTTTTCAGGGCCCATGCCAGCTGCCTGAATTAAATGGTCGAAAGAGTGGCATTGCGATCTGCATTGTCACCAAGCTCCCCAGGTAACTTTTGGTGCTCCAGAGAGTGCAGTACAAGCCAGCTACAGAAGATGGGGTCAAGGCGGGGGACACAGAGTGGGCAGTTGGTTGGGTCTGTCACCTGAGGCCATGTCTTTCTCCCAGAGCTGGCACACTCTCCCTTCCCTGTGCAGCCTCCCCTGCATTGCTATCTCTCTTGTGCTTTCTCCAGTTCCCCCTCAGACTCGTTAGGGTATAGGATGCTAGGCAAAGGAACAGATTCTGGCTGTCAGCAGGCAGCGCAGGAGAGGCCGGGGGCCTGCCCCTACTGGGGACTGTTAGCATTCTTTCCCTCCATGTTCTCTTTTGCTTTGCTTTCTCTCTCCTTTTTCATTTCTTTTCTTTTTTTTTTTTTTTTGAAATGGTGTTTAGCTTTTGTTGCTCAGGCTGGAGTGCAATGGCACAATCTCAGCTCACCGCAACCTCTGCCTACCAGGTTCAAGCAATTCTCCTGCCTTAGCCTCCCAAGTAGCTAGGATTACAGGCATGCGCCACCACACCTGGCTAAGTTTTGTATTTTTAGTAGAGATAGGGTTTCTCCATGTTGGTCAGGCTGGTCTCGAACGCCCGACCTCAGGTGATCTACCCGCCTTGGCCTCCCAAAGTGCTAGGATTATAGGTGTGAGCCACCATGCCCAGTCTCTCTCTCCTTTTTCTTTCTGACATTCTGGCTCCTGGTTTCTTCTGGTTCTGCAAACTCATTAGACAGAACTGCTTTAAGGTTGTGTTGAAAGCCCACAGTGGGCCTCTGCATCTCCTCAGCCCTTAATGGTCAAAGACAAATCAGGGTTGCTCCTTTGCCTATTACCACCCCATCTGGATAGCTCCGCCCAGTGTTCACTAGGAAAGGCAAGACTTCTGCAGGGAAAGTCTGCAACCTCTTCCCTGTGGGCTTCCTGCTGGTCTGAGAGAAGCCCATTTGCACTTCAGGCTGGTGCTCAGAGGCACCCACCTTCTCTGCCAGCAGGAGAGGCACCGGGACTTGGACAACAGACACACTAAGCAGAATCTTGCCTGAGGAAGTCTCCTGTCAGATGATGCTCTCTGACTGGTAACTGTGATGTATTGGGTTGGTTAGTTTTTTTTTTTTTTTGAGACAGAGTGTTGTTCTGTTACCCAGGCTAAAGTGCAGTGGCACAATCTCAGCTCACTGCAACTTCTGCCACCCGGGTTTAAACAATTCTCCTGCCTCAGCCTCCTGAGCAGCTGGGACTACAGGCATATACCACCACGCCCAGCTAATTTTTGTATTTTTACTAGAGATGGGGTTTCACCATGTTGGTCTCGAACTCCTGACCTCGTGGATCTGCCCGCCTTGGCCTCCCAGGGTGCTGGGATTACAGGCGTGAGCCAAGGCGCCTGGCTGGGTTGCTCAGTTCTTACTGACTTTGATTTCTATCCAGGAAGGCAAGGCCAAGTGTATGTACTCCTCATCTAGCCTATTTGTCATAATAAGACAAATACATTTACCCTTCGGCACCTTCCTTGTTGCCTACAGAGGCCTCAGAGTTCACGAACATTTGTTCGCAAATACCATCATACTTGCAAGAACAACATTTTTCAAGCCAGTGGCTGAGGAGAAATGGCCAGACACCAGGAGACGTGTGTGCAGCACACAGGGCTTGGGGCAACAAGGGAGGGGCAGGCAGAAAAATAGTTTCGAGGTGATTCTCTTACCCGCTTCATCCGGACACTGCGTCGCTCCAGGGAATTTCGAACAAAAGGTGGCTTTTTGGACAGAGTGGAGCTGTCACTATCACTCCGATTCAGCTGCAAGAGAAAAGTCATGGAACGTTAAACATGGTCAGAGTGCATTCTGGAAGGTGCACTGAGGCCCAGAGGGAGGTCAGGTTCCTCCACTCAGCCCAGTCCTTCCTTTCCTTCTGCAAATACTCAGACTTTCCTGTCCCAGGTTTCATTCTGACCTTTCCTTTCTTTATAAGTGCACATTCATTGAGTGTGTACTATGCATGATACACACTGCCTCATCTCCATGCTAGTATCTGCACGATGCTAAATGACACGAATATCCCCTTTGAACCTTTCCAACAACCCCATGTGATAGGAGCAAATCCATTTCACAAATGAGGTGACAGAAGCTAGAGGTTGCGTAACTGGCCCAAGGTTGGCGAGCTGGTCAGCCGCACAGCAAGGCTGGATGCTGGGCGGTGTGACTTCAGAGTATACTGCCCTCTTGACCAACTACACAAAGGGCTGTTTGCACCAACTCTTCCCTGGTGCCTACAGAGCCTGCCTTTACTGACTCAAATAGAGCCACTGGCAAGACGGATGATTAAAAAAAAAAAAAAAAAAAAAAGGAAGCTCAAAGGCAAAGCCTCAGGGACTTTGGATATGATGGGGCAGATCATAACTCTCCTCGTGGGCATCCCCTCAATCACTGAATTATCTTTACTCCCCCCAGAGGGCTAGTATTTCCCATCTAAGACCAGAAATCATGCCTGCAGTCAGGATGGGAAACTTCTGTATTGAGAGTGTGCCCCACCCTTTGAGGAATGCGAGAGAGTGGGTAGGATGACAGCACCCCCTGGGAGGTGGGTGCAGGCTGGGGAGTTCTTTCTCGAGTCCTATTTCTAAAGTCGGTGGGGCTGTCATGGGCTGATGCTATTGTGCTTGTGTGTCTAGCAGCTGTCAGTTCACTGCTGCAGGTCTCCTGAGAAACTGTTTCTGTGGTTATTGATAATTATTTGTGATAATGATATTAATAGTCCTGCTAAGCTGATAAACACAGCAACTCCAGGGACTGACGGATGAAATAGCCACAGGGCTAGGCAGAGCCTCAACCAGAACCAGACGCTGCAGAGTAAAAATAATGACTGCCACATGGATAGAGCACCTGCTATGTGCCAGATGCTTTAGTGACAGTTACATTTAATCATCAAACGATTCTAACATGATGGGAACTGAGGCCCAGAGAGATTAGAAGCTTGTAAAGTTGAATAGCTGGGGAGCATCAAAACCAGAGTTTAAGGCCCAGTCTGTTTGATTCCAAGGGCACCAGCTCTTATGGCTCCAGCCTGCAGGTAGGGCTCAGAGATGAAACTAATGTGGAGGTGGAAGGGTGTACCATCTTGACAACTAGGGTAGATTCATATAAACTGGCTGCATGTGGTACCAGAAGGGGGCTTTATCTTACTTTTTTTTTTTTTTTTTTTTTGAGATGGTTTCACTCTTGTCACCCAGGCTGGAGTGCAATGGTGCTATCTTGTCTCACTGCAGCCTTGACTTCTCTGGCTTGGGTGATTCTTCCCCTTCAGCCTCTCAAACAGCTGGGACTAAAGGCACATGCCACTGTGCCCACCTAATTTTTGTATTTTTTGCAGACAAGATTTTGCCATGTTGCCCAGGCTGGTCTCCAACTCCTGGGCTCAAGTGATCCTCCCGCCTCAGCCTCTCAATGTCCTGGGATTACAGGTGTGAGCCACTGTGCCCTGCCTTTTATCCTATGTTGTTTTAATCTAGTGGTGGCACGTGAAGGATGTGTCGGATATATATTGTCAGTGTCCTACTGGCCAGAAATGGGTGTCAGGATAACTGATCCTTAAGTTGTAGTTGTTTACATGTTAAATACTATGTTATATAAAAGAGAGACGGCGCCAGGCACAGTGGCTCATGCCTGTAATTCCAGCACTTTGGGAGGCTGAGGCAGGTGAATCACCTGAGGTCAGGAGTTCGAGACCAGCCTGACCAACATGGAGAAACCCCATCTCCACTAAAAATACAAAATTAGCTGAGGGCAGTGGCTCACCCCTGTAATCCCAGCACTTTGGGAGGCTGAGGCAGGCAGATTACCTGAGGTCAGGAGTTCGAGATCAGCCTGACCAATATGGTGAAACCCTGGCTTTATTAAAAAAAAAAAAAAAAAAAAAAAA